>NC_085085.1:10880457-11128084 GCF_963422355.1 Corticium candelabrum
AGTTGCACAGCTCTGCTGTCATAGCAACGATGTCGAGGGCACAAGCCGAGAGCGTAATCAAGAGCATAATACGAGAAATCGCCCAGGAGTGCGCCGGACGAGGTCACACGGTGTCAGAGACTTTGGTCGCATTTATGGTCAGCGCTTTATACGAGAGAACTCGAGAGCGGCCCGTAGACTAACGTAAAACGCTGTGCATTGCATGCCTCTTTCACTCTACAACATCGACAGGTCAAAGCTGTAGTTCTCCATCCCAATCATCAGTTCAACGTCGACCGGTCTCTTACGAAAGATGACGTACACAAGCTTGTTGAGGTATTGACTGCATGCGCAGTCCGTCTGCAGAATGGATTGATGCGAGTCGAGTTGTTGTGGTAGGTGTGTGTGGAGAAGTTGGTCGATACGGCGTCGCCGTCACTGGATACGGCTAAAATGCAAGTGTATTTCGATATGAACTATACAACAAGAAGTAGGTCCATGTGGCGTGTGTGTGTGTGTGTGTGTCTGTGCTGTGTGTCTGTGCTGTGTGTGTGTGTGTGTGTGTGTGTGTGTGTGGTGTGCGCGCGCGTGCGTGCGTTGTAGATATTAATTAATTAAACAAGTTTAATCAATTAATCAATTAATAAATTAAAATTGCTTAGATTTAATTAGGTATCAGTTGACAACTTGATGTGCATTGATGTTTGATTGATTAGTAGCAGCTGTAGAGTTTCAACTACTAGAGTGTGTAGTATATATATATATATATATATATATATATATATATATATATATATATGAATCACTCGTATATTTCAGAACAATTTCTACGATACAGGACGAATAACTAGACAATCAGTGTTACTGTCATTGGATAAGAAAGAGTTAAGTGATAAGAAAGAGTTCAGTTTCCAATACCACGACATACTTGATAAGTAAGTCAGTTAGTTAGGAGACCAACAAGTGGCCCTCAGCAATAGCTGCAATGCTACCCTTGATGCTGTTGCTGAATTATTGTCTTGCACGACATCCTCTATTATATAAAGACAGCTGGGTAACTGTTGCTCTAATAAGTGAGAAGCCGAGTCGACATCCGTGAATGGTGGGCCCATAAGATGTAGCTCTTTTGTCAGCCAGCAATTAACGAAGCAGTCTCTTCAGGAAAGTAGACGTGGTTTTACTTGTTCCTCCAGTACAAGATAGAACAATTGGAGTAAAGGAGGCGTGTTCTATTCTTGTGACTCGTTCGTACTTGTGTCTCGTCTCTTGTTCATGTTGTCGGTAACATGATTCTAATGACGATGACTGGTATTTTGGAGTGTTTGGGTTGAATACACAAACATCAAAATAGAAAGGTTTTTCAAACTGTCGACTCTGTACTCTACTGGTGACTATGTCTAATCGTGCGTCATCATCTTTGATAGAGGAGTGACCACTTAAGTGTGTAATTGACTTCCTTGAGTAGAGTTTTTAGGCTAATAATGGGTTGACATGGTTTGTGTGATTGGTGACGTGCATTAACCAATCAGAGTGACTAGTTTGAAACGTGACAAATTGTTTGCTGTTGGTCATTGCCTTCGTTTAGATATGGACCGATAGAGTCGGCTTGGTTGGAGTGACTTTAGATCAATTGTGAGAGGTTTCTGAAAAGGGTTGGTTAAAGTATGTTATCAAATACATTAATAACTGGGATCGACAATCTTTGATTTAATTAAGAAGTTAAAAGGGTGATCCAAGTGAAACAAACGGACATATTATGCACACAAAATAAAGGATCATACAGTCAGACCTTGTTATTCTGACCACATTTGACCCACTGGTTTCTGTCTAGTGCGACTGTCGAATTATCGGTACTAAACAACTACACAGTGACCACCATGTAAATTGGCTTCACATGTACCTTTAAAAAGTGAGGGAGTCGGATTATTAGGTGTTGGAATAACGAGGTCTAACTGTATTGACAAACATGGAAAATGAAAGACAAAGTCAAACAGCACAAACTTCATGTAACAGGGCGTTGCATTCTCAACTATTGAAACTCGTGCTTTTCATGTAGATGGGATTTTGGTGGGTGAGTTAGGTAACAACTTTAAATTTAATGGATTGAAAACTATAGCGATCACAGAGAGCCCCTTATGATTGTTTTGTGAAGATGAATTTCTTGAGGAGCACAGAAGAGTTCTAGAGTCTCGTCTTCAGCCTACAGTACGTAGTATAACCGACAGTCGGGCACGAACACGAGAAGAATTTGAAGGCAAGTGAGCTAGCTATTTCACATGCTATGAAACATTCGTATGTAACTGTGAGCGCAACAGGACTGTATCGACAGATTGTTTCGTTTGTGTTACTGCGATCAGGACTCGGACGTCCTGCAGACATCCCTGTCTCTAGAGAAGCAACCGGTAAGTCTTTCATAGTTTTATTGTTTATTGACAATGGAGTCCTGCTTGTTGTTTAGCTGCTCTACAGAGCGTCTTCCCTCAGACCGAACTTGGTAATTTTATGCAGTTGACAAAACAGGACAAAGAGCGTCAACTAAAAGAGCTCACCCACATTGTCACCGGAATTCGCTTGTTTAACAGAGAAGGAGGCAAAGGCGGGCAGGGAATAGACGATCGTGAGTGCCACTCGTGTGCATGCATGCCATCGCATACACTCACAGCATTCTAATGCAGTACGTGCCATTCTGGGTGAAGCAATACCGACCACTATGCACAGTATAGACACCGAATTGCACAAGACGCAGAATCTTGTTTGGAAATACACCGGTATGGTCACGGTGTCACCTCACTATTGTACTAATACTCTAAAGGCATGTTTAACTGCAGCAATCATTGAACGTGCAAGTCAGGATGAATATCGAGATGAAGTACTGATACTCGAGCTCATCAAGCAGGCTGCAATTAACTGCCGACAACACGAGGTCTTTCTCCAGATTCTTTGGGTACAAAGACATCTACAGATTGTAGTCTTCCGTTTGGTGTGACATTCTGCCTGTTTCTTAGCAAGAGGCGGAAGTGTGTTCGAGTAAGGTAAATCAACTGGCCGACAAGTTTGATGAAGACATGTCAAAACTCAAAAACACCGTACAGTCGAAAACGGCAGTTTCTACTTCCCTTGTCTATGTATAAATCAATTCGACTTATCAAAAAACTCAATACATTCAAATCTGCTCTATTTCTAGCCGCTGTTTGTCTGTTTGTCGACGACATGGATGGGTTTCCAAGAGGAGATGGTTTTGCTGAGTGTCCTCAGTAACATCCTTACAAATCTTGGACCGTTCGCAAGGGTTAGTATCTGATTCATGAAACACAATATCCGCAACATAATGTTATCATGAATTAGGCACATTGTGAAAAACTTGGAGAGAGCCAGCTGCAGCCATTACTCGAGGATGTTATTCCACTGAGTGACGAGACTCGAATTGAAAAGGCAAGGAAGTTGCTGGCCATGGCGGTTGTGATTCGTTATTAATCTTTGATGTGTGTTCATGCAGCTAAAGAATCAAAGAGTTGATCACACTCAGTATCCACGCTTGGAGTGGATATTTCCTGAAAATACCAAGGAACACGACAGACTACCTATTGAGCACAGAGTGAGACACATTACCGACTGTCACCAGCGACTAGATCCCAACGTGTGCGTGTCCTGCAGGGATTTTGTTCGTATTCTCTTGCAGCACACGATCGATTGCTACTTCCTAGCAGCAAGGAATTTGGAGTGCTACACTATAAAGGAAAATTCTATTGCTTCTCTTCTCCTCAGGCAGCAGAAATGTTTGCCGCTAACCCTGACAGGTTCATACATAAGACATTACATCTAGACATTTTCGAGTATAGAATACTACTATGTTTCAGGTACATATATGAAACAATTGAGGTGGCAAAGAAGTCACCTGAACTGATACAGCTTCTCGAACTGCACAGCCAATTTGCTGCAATGTCGTCACACGGCCATGGGATGCCACCCGGTAAAATGATAGAGAAACCCATCACAACAAATGATGTGGGTGTGCAGACCGAAGTGCATCCCATCGAAACAAACATAGTAAAGTCCTACGAATGGAACGAATGGGAGTTACGACGCAAAGCGATCAAACTAGTACGTGTGTACAGTTACATGTCATTGCTGTTGATATTGACACACGAGGTATTGATACTTATTGAACATAGGCAAATTTGAGACGAAAAGTAACCCACTCCGTACAGACAGACCTCAGTCATTACAGACGGGACAATGACACTCAAGTCTACTTGCCAAAGTACAGCACCATATTTCGATTATGTGACACACTAATTTACATGAATTTTGATAATAGGAAAGTTGAGACACAGACCAAGCGAGTGAAGCATACAAATGTTCCACAGCCCTCAAGGTACATCGTCGGCCTACGAGGTGACGGTCAGAAGAGGGACTTTACGACAGTTGATCTCACACTCGATGTACATACACATAATATTGCCGAAGACTACGAACCAAAAAAACACTAGAAACCGTTGGCAATTAGTTCTTGACATCACAGTGTCGATGCAGAACCAGACTTCCATACGATTTGTCATTACACTCTGACGGTTGTGTTTTAACTAACATCGTATTGCTGAACCGATAGCAAGGCTGAACCGATAGCAAGAAATACAGAAAATGTCCCACCACCTTGAAGCATTATCTTTGCAGTATTTGACAAGAGCTCACGTCCACGCAGACCATATCTACAAGATATTCAAAACTCTAGCACTAAGTATGACAATCCTACACGAGGTAGATACTGACTCATGCAGCAAACTACAAGACAAGTGGCATCACATTTTTGTTGATTTATTTGTATTATATTGTTTATTAATATGACTTATGTACGTGTACCATAGACCAGGAAATTTTGGTGACAATAATATTTGGTGAAACAGTCCAAACTGGCTATTTTTAAATTTTGGTGATACATACATACGTATGAGTTTGTCAATGTATGTTGTCACCAGATGTACACGGTATGTTCTTTTCTTCCATGCTGTATCTGGCAATTTCGAGGCGGGTATGGGATAAAACCACACACACACACACACACACACACACACACACACACACACATACACACACACGGGTAATGCATGCGTATGGAGACAGATGCAGCCTAACTAAGTGGGAGTCCATGGACACCAAAAATATTGACAAATTTTAGGTTTGGTGATTCACTCGTCAATCATCAAATCACCAAATTATAACCCAATCGCTAAAATTTCCTGGTCTATGTATGGTATAAACACATCTGTCAGAGTAATATTGTTCACTATTATTTTTATGCTAACAGAAATTCATGAAAAGCACTGCAAAATGCTAAACTCCCAGCTTCCAATCTTTGTGCTCAAATTCCACTGGTTTTAAATTTTTTATTAAATTGTAAAGTTGAGCGTTCTAGCATAGGGTCTAACAACGCAACACATTTTCATGTTTGCTCAACTTTATAGTTTGATAGATGTTCTCAAAGTATACAAGTGGTAAATCTGGTTGTAAGGTCTGTGGTGACCCAGAGAACAACACCCTACACACTCAGCAAGGTATCACTACTACTAGTAAATCAGAGCAGCAAAGATACTGGGTGATAGTTGTCTGATAGTTGTCTGATAATTCTTAATTAAATAATTGAAATGCACATTACAAATTTATCCTGGTGTTACTAATTAATTCTAGTTTATGGCTATTTACTTATTCATTGTTGATGTGGGCTTGGGTATGTGGGTTGATTGGTTTAGGTGTGCAGTGCTCAAGGCAGGGGAGACAAAATTCATTTATTAGTCAGGTAAACCAAAATAGGTACAGTCTGCTAACTATTTAGTCACTTAGCATATCTGTTTACTGTGTTTGTGGTTATTACCTGACCTGTGTTCTAGGGGCAAGTAGGACTCCTGGCCTTATTTGATCTTTTATTAGTTGTCTAGTATCATTTTCCCACAGCAGTGCTAACTGAGCATGGTATTGTGTTTCAGTGTTCATTTGCATAAGCTCTCTAACTACAGACGGTATTCACTAAAAAATTTAATAGATGAAACTCAGTAGAGGCTACCATGCTATATTCTTCTTGCAGCGTAAACAGTTTCAGCTTGCCTTTTTATTCTACTCATCAATACATTTACATAAATGCTCAAGGTCTCACTAGGGAAACGTTGAAATCAAGAGGGTTGTTGCAGTAACACGTTGAAGAGGAGGCTGTTGAAACCATGCAACTGTTGGCAATGTCCGGGGTGGGGTGGGTGGGTGGGGTGGTGATTTCACATTTCATCTCAAGCGTTCTTACCTCTAGGGTTTCCATGGTTAGATCAAACTAAATTTATTAATTTTCAATTCTAGTAGAGAGTAGCCCAGAGCCAACATACAGTCTAGATACAAAAGACCATGGAAAGTGTACATGTACAATGCACAGTGTACAGCCAGCATTAGGTTCAACGGCAACTACAAAATGAAATTGCATCTTGGAACTGTTACAGTACATTACAAGTACAATGATCTAGTGGTCAATGAGCTAAAGATATACATGCCACCCTTTGCAAATCACTGCTCTTATTAGATGCTATCTAAACAGATCGTTTGTTTTAATTAATTGAACCGCCGTTGCTTCTAATATTTCACTACTCTAGACGACGTCGAGTTAGTACTGTAGTCTACAACTACAACATGTACAGTCTAGACGAACTCGACTGTCTAGAATCTTTCCTACCTGAAAGCAGTGGCTGTTCCAAATATCGCCCCAGACGCCATTCCTATAGCAAACCCCATCAACGCTCCCATTTTAACGCGGTCAAAGCACGACACGTGCGCCTGCACGGCTCCTGGACGCTGAACCGGCATGTCAACGGACTGCAACACGACGTCACGTAAGCCTACGCATGCGCGACGAGCAGGAAGTGAGCACAGTTGACGTTTTCGTTTGCCTTGAAGTCTTCGCCATCGAGACTGTCTCGCGGTTTGGATGGACATCCAGAGCATCGCAGATAATCTTACATACGTGAAAGCGAGACAGAGTGAGTTTAGTCGATCTGTCGTTCGTCGTTTATATCAAAGCGTTTGCTGTCGGCTTGTCCGAAATGACTGACAAGTCATTGATAGCGTAGGAGGCGCTGCAGCATGTCGCTATAACGTCCTAGATGGAACTAGAGAACATTGTAGCGAATACTGTGTACATAAAGGCGCGTGAAGGTCGTTCCCGTGCGCTGATATTGTGGGTGGAGTGCCTGACGATGTCTGTATATGCTGTGTTGACTGCAGGCACGGGCAGCAAGAACAAGGGAAGAAGTAGGAAATGGCAGCAGATGCTCAAGTTCCCTAACGTCTACGAGTGCCGCTCTCTACGAGAAGAGATCGGTGAGGTCGTCGTCTTTTGTTGTCTGATGTGTGAAAACTAGTGGTGTGTGTGTGTTTGTGTTTGTGTGTGTGTTAGATAAGAAGTATCAGAACGTCGTCGAAGAGCAGCCGATCGGGAAACGCTTGTTCGTTCAGTTCTGCTCGCGCAACGAGCGCCTCAAAAATTTAACGGATTTTGAACGCGAACTAGTACGTTTGGATCGTCTAGCGTTTGAGATTGCTACATTGTAGTTGTTGGAGTGTTGGACTGTTGCCGTGTGATAGGAAAACTTTGACAAACTAGTGGAAGAGAATCGTCCGGCCGTCGCTCAACAGATTTGGAAGAAATTCTTGTCACAGGAGGTTGGTACACTATTTACACATATTTTTTAGTTTCCCGCAATAGGATGTGTGTGTGTGTGTGTGTGTGTGTGTGTGTGTGTGTGTGTGTGTGTGTGTGTGTGTGTGTGTGTGTGTGTGTGTGTGTGTGTGTGTGTGTGTGTGTGTGTGGTGTGTGTGTGTGTGTTGTTTGCTATTTTTACGTCTTGTAGTGTAAACATTCGTTAGCAAAATCAGCAGGAAAGCTATTGGTACACCAATCTGTCTTGTAGTGGGTGGGCATAGTTTGGTCAGTTGGAGATGATGTTACCATATGTGTTTGTTTGTTTCTTGGTTTTTGAAATGTCATGTAATTAATAAGGAACTACCTTTTGTATGTGCGTGCGTGCGTGCGTGCGTGCGTGCGTGCGTGCGTGCGTGCGTGCGTGCGTGCGGTGGAGCAGATGGTAGAGCCCTAGTGATGACATCCGGGATCTTGTATTCCGTGATGAGGGTTGAAGGTTCAATCCTGGTGGAAGCGACACTGTTGCAGTTTCCTTGAGCAAGAAACTCACCCACACTTGCTTCTCTCAACTCTGGAGTATAAATGAGTACCTGGTCATCGACTGGGGTGGACAAGACCACTGGCTTGGCAGCAACATCATGCGACAGGTATGTGTGGGCCTTGGTGTCCAGTCCCAGAGCTGCGCCATTGTCAGTGCCTCTGGATGACTCTGGCCAGGCTCCAGGTGGATTGTAGTGCTGGCCCCAAGACTCTACGTAGCGCATGGAGGCCCTGTCTTTAGAGGCAGGGGGAGCTATCTCCACAACTGATCTCAAGGTCGACGTCGAAAGACGTGAAGGGCTTAACATTTGTCCGTGTGTGTGTGTGTGTGTGTGTGTGTGTGTGTGTGTGTGTGTGTGTGCATGTGTGTGTGTGTGTGTGTGTGTGTGGGTGGGTGTGGGTCAGGGTGTGGGTGTCAAGTGTATTCCTGTCCTGTCATTGCTTGTTGGGTCAGTGTGCCTTGGGTCAGTGTGCTTTGGGTTGGAGTGTGTTGGTGTTAAGTTTGTGTTCCTGTCAATGTGTGTTGATATCAAGTACGTGTTGGTGTCAGTGTGGCAGTGTTTACTGTTGTGTATGTCTTTCACTTTAAGGTATTTCAACAGAACATACCTTATTTAAGCGTATTACAGTGAAACCTGTACCAGCGACCACCTCTCAGCGACCACCTGTCTCTAGCGACCGCATCTGCCTGACACGGAACGTTGTCCCATACAATAGCTACTGTACTAAGCGACCACCTGCCCAACGCGACCAACGACCGCTAATCCAAAGGCCCTACAGCAATTAACACCTCTTCTAAGCGACCACAATGTACCTTTTTCGTCTTGATTACACATTCCAACCTCTCAGAGGTGTTGCCGACACACTTGCGATACACTTGTATCCCAAATCAATTCTTGCTTGCATGATGTCGCTAAAAGTTCTGAGTCTAGGTGACCGAGTAAAGGTTATTCAGCTGTCTGAGAAAGGAATCTCAGCGAGGCAGATAGCAGGCAGGTGGCAGGCAGATGTTGTAGACGCTGGACAACATGGCATTGACACAAGTGACACTGAAGATGATGATGATTATGATCCACCTCAAATTCGAGTTCAAACTTACAAACAAGCCGTAGAGCTCGTGCATGACCTATTCCAGTTTTTACTCATCAAAATTGATCAGAAAATGCTGGATTTGGTTGCAAAGCTGGAAAGTGTGGTGCAGAAGATGAGTTTGGAAGCCAGGCAGCAGCAAACTCTATCCAGTTTCTTTTCCCTGTCACAGTAGCTAGCTTTGATTAGAACAGTCTGTAACCACATGGATGAAAAACAGTATTTACATTGCACAAAACAAGAAACGAGACGTTTAGCACTTTGTAAGTTCCGGGTCGTGGTGGTCTGGCATGCAGGGCTATAGGTGTGTGGAAGCGCAAGGTTTCCTCTACTAAGCGACCACCTGTCCTAAGCAACCGATACCCCTGGGTCCCACAGGTGGTCGCATAGTACAGGTTTCACTGTACCTCACTTTCTACAGCATGCTGTTATTTATATACAGTCACATTGTTGTGTTGTGCCCTGTGTCAGTGGGTTATCTGGTCAACATTTAATGATTAGACGACGAAAACCAGTCTGCACATACTCATTAATTATCCCCAATGGGGATGTGCTAGGGTTACAGTGATACCTCTGTAGACCAAACAACTATCAACCAGCAATTGGAATGCAGGGCATGTATGCTCATTGTTATGGCTGGTGTTAATTAGCATGTCAGATGTTGACAATCTCAGGTGCCAGTCAATGTGTCCAGCCCCCTTCTCATACTCTTTCTGCTAAGCAGGTGTGCAGGGGAGGGTTTAGGCTCAAGTGTCGGGGCTTGAGTGTCTAGCAGGTTATTCCCCCCCAGGAGGAGAAGACCTCTTCCCTGGGGAGGAGACAACTGGATGGACACTCAAAATTGCTTGTCAAATTTTACCAAACCTGCAGTACAGTAACCTCAATTTCACAAAATTGAGATTTTAGAGGGAAAAATTTTGAGAACTATATGTAAAGGCTTACTAGACACGGTCAAATGCAATGTATCTTATGGCAACGTCTTGATCCCTCCAATTTAGGCTATCGAAACTCAAGACTTTAGTCAGCTTTGCCTTCGGTGTGAATTAAAGCACCCAAGACTTTGCTGTTACTGAGCGTTTGAATGATGAGATGCCATGTGCTAGCGTGAGCGTGCCCTTTAATGACACTCTGGTATTGTCATTGAAAGTGAAGTACACTCCAACCTCCATAATCTGGACAGTATGGGGCCAGCCGCTGTCTTGATTCTAGAAATGTCCGGAAGATAGATATAGCTAACGTGCATTATATCCTTGGAATCCCAGACCACTTTAATGTAAGGTTTTGTGAACGTCATACCGTTCTGTATACAGTATGCGTGTACTATACTGTAATGTGCATGCGTACTTTGTACTACAGTTACGTACGTTACAAACGCGTTCTTCTACACACTGGCACATGATCGTCAAGACGGCTTGAGAATTGAGTTTGTAGATGGGGAATTTCTTGTCAAAGTGCTTACCCTCGGATCCCCAAGCCCTGATATGCACTGGGAAAAAGTGTCCGGTCTAGGGAGTGTTCGCATCTTGGAGGTCCGGATTAGGGAGGTTTGAGTGTAATATGTATGTACAAAGCATGTATAATACACATTTGAATGCTTACATTTGATAACATTAATTTGCTTTATCATTTCATTATAAACGCGTAATCAATCATTTGTTAGAATACGTTCTTGTTTGTGTGCGATGTCTGTTATCTGTAGCACAACTCAATAGGAAGTATACAAAAACTTTATAATAATTGACGTTCCGCTTGTATTCAGGCTCCCGGTTGTATTGAACAAATCAGCGATGAGATCAGGGAAGGAGTGGAAAGACAGTTAGCAACTGCTGTTTCTAGAAATACGTTTGATGATTGTAGAAGGTATGAATGAGGCGGCAGTAGCGCAGCATGAAGTTTGAAGTGTCCAGTTGATGGCACACTGATTGTTATGCTAGTTTATTTATTGAATCCAGTTTCAATTGTTTTTCTAGAAATTTTATTCAAGTTGTTTATTTTCTGTTTTAGTGCTGTGAGAGAACAGCTGAGTGGTCAACCTTTCAATGAATTTTTAGATTCTTTATACTTTTCTCGATTTTTGCAGTGGAAATATTTGGAGAGGTGAGTCGAACACGACATGGTTGATCATTACGGTATGAGATAATCGCAAGTGTGTAGACGTCCAGTGAATAAGACGTACTTCAGACATTATCGAGTTCTTGGCAAAGGCGGATTCGGAGAGGTAAGACGTTCTTAATTAAGCGACGTGTCTTGATGTGTTGCTGGCTACTTTCGTACGATAGTGCGGCGTGACTCTTACGACGTGTGATTGTCCAGGTGTGTGCCTGTCAGAGCCGCTGTACGGGCAAAATGTATGCCATGAAGAAGTTAGAAAAGAAACGGGTGAAACGACGGAAAGGCGAGGCAATGGCACTAAACGAGAAACAAGTGCTACAGAAAGTAAATAGTCGATTTGTGGTAAGCGTGTCGTGGTCGTTGTGGTTATGTAGTATGTGTGTGAGCATGGACGTTATCGTTTGCCTTGTAGGTGAGTCTCGCATACGCGTATGAAACAAAAGATGCTCTTTGTATGGTTTTGACTTTGATGAATGGAGGAGATCTCAAGTTTCATATTCATTCGATGGGTGGTGCTGATCCCGGGTTTAGTGAAGATAGGGCGTATTTTTATGCTGCTGAGATAGCGTGTGGTCTAAGAGATCTACACGATGCTGGGATTGTGTACAGAGATTTGAAGCCGGAGAATATTCTGTTGGATGATCATGGTAAATATATGAAGAAATGTATGCTAAGTTTGCATGATGTATGTCAAGTCTGTGTGGTAGGTATTGAATATGAGCTTACAGGTGTAGGTATAATAGACAAACAGTGTGTGTGTGTGTGTGTGTGTGTGTGTGTGTGTGTGTGTGTGTGTGCACGTGCATGCATGCCATACATCCATAAATTCAGATTATATAACGATTATTTAATGTTAATGAATATAACGAGCAAGTTTCTATCTTTAAAATAGAATTTTTTAACCATTCTTACTTTGCACATGCAAATCAAGAATTTTACACAGACACCGTTTGACCAGTGTGCATGTACGTACAACCAGCGATGTTGTTACTTATTGGTTCAAGACCGTTGAAATGCTGCCACAGCTGTTAACAAAAACAACAGTGAGTTGAAGAAACAGGGACAAAAGGGGAAGCGAGTGACACTAATTTGATGATGCAATTTTAGAGTTGAGATTGGAAAGCTTTCTCTTATTTATTAGAACAGCATAAAAACGTTTAGTAGTGTTTTTTTAGCTCAGAGAAATTGAATCTTATAATTTTGCAAATGCAACAATAAATTGAACTTTAGAAATGGTCATCTTTATTTGTAATAGCAAATCTGATTTTTATCGATGAGTATTAAAACTCTAGATTTAATGGTAGTTTCTCTCACTTCTGAAGTCTATCTTGTTGAATGGACCGGGAGTTTGGTTGCAATCTTTAATAGTGTTGTACTCTGCTGTTTTATCGCAATAGTTAGTGATATCAATGTGTTAACTTGAACAAACTGAACCAATGGACATAGTATTATGTGTGACGATATTGGCAGAATAATGCATGCTCACATGTCATTGCTTTTAGGACATGTGAGAATATCAGATCTTGGATTGGCTTTGCAACTGGCTCCCGGTGAAACGGTCCGAGGGAGAGTCGGAACTGTAGGCTACATGGGTGAGACAGTAATGGTTGTATGTAGTAAACTGGATTGCAGTAAGTTTGAGTTTAGCTCCAGAAGTAGTAAAGAATGAACGATATTCATTCTCTCCTGACTGGTGGAGTCTTGGTTGTCTGGTATACGAGATGATTCAAGGAAGAGTAAGTCATGATTAGTGTGCAAGTATGTGGGGAAATCAGTCTGTATGGATTATGTAGAGTCCATTCAGAGCAAGGAGGGAGAAAGTGTCTCGAGACGAGGTTGAGAAACGAGTGAAAGATGACAAAGAAGTGTATACTGATAAATTCAGTGAAGAGGCAAAGAGCTTTTGCTCAAAGGTCAGTGTGTTTCTAGTCTACTGGTTTTTGTTTAGTTTTTTTAAGTTGATTGGTTGTTTTGCTGGTTGAACAATGTTGTATGTGCTTAGAACCATTTCGGTTGTCAGGCAGGTATGAGCTTATGAGGTGTTTTACTTATACAGCATAGTTGAAATTTTTTGGTTTAGTTGATGTGTTTTATGTGGTTTCTTGTGTATCAGTGCTTATCGCGCAAGTGTTGCTAGCACGATGATTTAAGGGTTAGTCAGTGAGTTAAGATTTGAAATTTAAATTAGTGTATGTGAGAGACAGTTGTTTGTTGCTAAACTTCAATGTTGTTTGTTGGTTTGTAGCTGTTGGACAAAAATCCCGCCACTCGTTTAGGCTGCACTTCTCAAAAGTTTGTAGAGATTCGCTGTCATCCGTTTTTTGCTAAATTAAACTGGCCTCATCTCGAGGCTGGAATGCTTAAGCCACCGTACGAGATTGATGTAAGATTATATGCTGGGCATGTTGCATTACAATTGGTTTGATTCATGCTCGTGTGCTTTCTAGCCACATGCTGTGTATGCTAAAGATGTATTGGATATAGAGCAGTTTTCTACTGTAAAAGGAGTGACAATTGATCAGGATGACAGTGAATTTTATTCCAAGTTTGCAACTGGCTGTACGACTAAGCCTTGGATGAATGAGGTATGGAACTGATGTTGTTATTGTATATCTACAGCAGTGCTGTGTGGACTAAGGGTTGTCCATTTTTGGCATGTTCACAAAGCGTATGCTTTTCTACCCCCTCCCCTTCATGAAAGCGTACAATAAAATGTTGCTATAGCCTGCAACAGTACAAATTTCGCGTAGTTATTAAACAGCATCATGAATGAGCCTCTAGCAGCAACCCAACAAATGCATAGATGGTCCTTTCTCACCTTCAGCGTTGAACTGCGTCGAAAGTACGTTGTCACCATGATTTCTTTGTCCTTTCCAACTTATCAACAGTGTGTTCAAACACTTTTCTTTTGCTCCACACTGCCAGATTTCTTGAGTATTTGTGCTTTCCGAGTTCAACGCTGAAAAGACATTCAGAGTCGGCAAACACGAATGCGTTCACAAAGTGTTGATAAATGTTAGTTGGCTTTTGTGCACTGCAGCTGCCATTTGGCTCAACTGATTGAGGTGGACATTTTACATGCCAAGCTCCATGCCAAGCACTACAACACACCCGGATGTGATAGCTAGAAACCAGGATATTCAAGAAGGCCCACTAGGAGTAGAAATATGGTTCAGTATGTAATACTGTTAACATGTTTAATGTCAGTTTGTGAAGAACCAGCAGTTTCATTTGCCTTCAGTCAATAGAGTTTGTCATGAATACACCAGTACAGGCTCTGTGCATGCACGTGTACAAACAGTTTGCAAAAGCCACCCCTCTCGCCTAGCGTAAGCTTTGTGCACTTGTAAAATGCCGAAAAATTGGACGACTCCTAAGAGTAATGTAACTTATATCAGATGATTGAAACCGGAGTGTTTGATGAGCTCAACAAGTTTGGACCCGATGACACACCGACTGAAGATTTGATAGAGAGACCACCAGGAGAAGCAAATGAACATCGGGGCTTTTTCAGTCGACTCTTTGGGAGAAGGGTAAGTGCTCAAATGAGACGTTGCACATTTGTGGTGAAATAGTATTGTTTGATGCTTCTAGCACTAATTGTTCAACACACTCAATTGGATATGTAGAGGGTTGTACAGTATCTATTTCTTGATTGGCAGTATGATATCTAACCTACTTCATTGAATTACCTGCTTGTAATTGAGGCACGGTCATTCTCTTTATACAGCGTCAGTTATGTACTCCAAATGTAAACTTTGGTAAATTCTCATTTAGTCAAGCCGCAGTGCTGCGTGTGTGTGTGTCGGGTGTGTGCCGATTCTGTGCTAGGTTTGTGCCCTTTACTCATGCAGGTGGGCACGTCCCCACTGGCCCACGTGAATGAACTGCAAATAGGAATGATTGTTTACAATATTAGAACAAGAAATGCAAATAAAGATAATATATTATTTGTGGGTAGAAAACCTTGACTGACTATACATGTATATTGATCTCCTAGTATTCACAATCAATAGAAAGCTGCTACTCTCTGAATGGTTGTCATTGTGAAACCATTTAGCACCATTTCTGGTTTCATCTGATTACTGTTTGAGTATGGTTGTTACTCGCACAGTACCATCTAACGATCCCGTCAGACATGTCCCACAGTGCATAGCAGTCGACCAGTCGACTGACACCACAGCAGCCTGGTGACCTCCTAATGTCATAGTTGTGCTCAACATCCCATTCTCGAGCTGAACAGACGACCCAATTGAGTACAAGGATGTGACAACTGTGAGAAGACATGTACATGTACGTACCTTGTACACAAGGCCATGAGTGCTGCCACACGTCAGGACGTATTGGCCATCGGCGTCAAATGCGAAAAGGTTACCTCTTGGAACAGCGGCCAACTCGGACATCCTTGAATTAGCATCCGTAGCTGTACCAAAAAGAGGGTTGCATGCCTCTAGTGGTATTTGGAGGTCTGCGATTCTTTGTCCAATATGATGGAGACTCCATTGTGTGAACTAAATGAGTAACAAATGTATTACTTGCCTAACACTCAAATGTGTTGGGTCTATATGGAAGGACTTGTGTTTGACCTTTCCGTCTTCACCTATGCTGTAGACTGTTGTTTCGTCAGAGCTGAATTGGACAGAGAAAACTTCACCAATGTGAGCTTGCCATCCCATCAGAACATCACACTGTGTCATATCTACATCAATGGAAACTTGCAAGCTTCTACTGTGACACAAGTTGCTGCATGTTTAACATTACCAAACAGACGAATCATGCCATCAGCTGCTCCTGTGACCAATAGATTTCCGTTGTGATTGAATGCAGAACAGTTTATAGCAGTGGGTGCAGGATCCAGAGGGAGATTTTGCTACAATTAGAGAACAATCGTTGGTATATAATTTAGTGTTGCCATAATACATAGTAGAAGAGAGACAATGTGACTTACAGCTGAGAGATAAAAGAGACCAAACACAGAACAGGTGGATACACAATTTTACAAACATCTGCCAGTCAAGTCAGACCAATCCCTTCTGGCTATTGTGCAACCTAGGGCCACAGATCCTGTTTGTCGTATTTGTTGTACGTCTACACCGACAACAACAACAACACACACACACACACACACACACACACACACACACACACACACACACACACACACACACACACACACACACACTCACAACTGCATGGATACCATCTTAGACATGGATAACTGGGGGGGGGTGACCCTGTCTACACCTATCCTTGACAAGGGCTTACTTCATCATTCAAACTAAGCTCAGCACAGATAAGAGCAATTCATTCAGACAAGAGGCTAGATGTTAGATCATCAATTTGGGAAAAGTATCATTCAAACTAAGCTCAGCACAGATAAGAGCAATTCATTCGGACAAGAGGCTAGATGTTAGATCATCAATTTGGGAAAAGTATCAACATAACATTTCAATGGCACACTCTTGCTTGTAGGATGAAGAGTGTCAATTTGGAGGCACTAATGTTTAACTGATGCAATGCTCGAAGTCTACAGCATCTTCTTTGAACTCCTCTACTCAGAACTGAATGATTTCATATTCTTGTTAGTTAAGTTAACACCTTGTGACCTTAGCTGGGTCAAATGTACTAGTATTAGTCAAACTACTATGTAGTGATGGAAAGCCTTTTAACAAACAAACAGGCAGGGAAAGACAGACGTTTGTAGATTGG
Organism: Corticium candelabrum; assembly: GCF_963422355.1. Classification (NCBI taxonomy): domain Eukaryota; kingdom Metazoa; phylum Porifera; class Homoscleromorpha; order Homosclerophorida; family Plakinidae; genus Corticium; species Corticium candelabrum. The sequence goes on from NC_085085.1 coordinate 10,897,562, forward strand.
CAAACAGACAGGCAGACCCACAGACCAAGCCAATGCATTAACATTAACACCTCAGTTTTCATAGCCTTGACATCCCAACAAACTAGAGCACCAGTACACTCGGGTCGCCGCTTTCGTCGTGGACTATGCATTTCTGGCAAAGGATCACCATAACACTTTGCAGTCGGCAAAGAGATTATATCACGTGATATGTCTGCAGCACAGCTGTACACAAGCAGCTGGCCATTCGGACTAGAACTGACAGACAAAACTCTAGGATATTCCGCATCGGCCTCCACATCACAGTATGTCCTCTTTGCTTCTGTGTCATAAAGCCTCAACTTTCCAGTACTTGTCCCAAGCAGCAACAAGCGATCCACTCGATTTGCCCAACCAAGACACAGAAGCTGAGACTTAGACTGAAGAGTAGCTCTAGTCTGAATGGGAGCAAACGACCAGACCCTGGTATCAAACAAGATTACCATCAGTAAACAAACAAGCAAAATACTCCGAAAGAGCCAGACAGACTTCACTAATCCCTCGGTATCGGCACTAGCCACAAGCGAGCCTGTGGTCGAAAAGCAACAATGGCTGATAGCTGCACTGTGTTCTTGATACACCTCCTAGCCACAAAATATAACAACCACATGAGAGACTGGTACAGTAGCAACCGATCGGAATGTCGAAACCTGCCCAAGGACAAGAAACGCTTGGTCCTCGTTAGTCTCGGCTAAACGAGAACACACACACACACGGTCATCGACACGAACGGTACAAATAAGCTCTACGTTTACCCACGACAGGCGTCGTCGTAGCGGTGCGTTTCAACGACATCATCTCAATTGGCAAATCGACCGTAAGACCAACCGCAGTACCAACAGTGGTACCCGTATTAGAAGAAGCTTCTTTCGTCGGCTTAGCAGACTTCCAGTTGGTTGTAGTCTCCATCTGTTGCAGTTTTACTACAGGAGCCGCTTGTTTAGCTGGAGACTGAGCAACAGACGCCATGCTGTATTGCTTCGGCGTACCTTGCTGGGTAACAGCAACATCGCCTCTACAACCAGACATATTGCCAACACGTCAATAAAAAAACAAGAGCCAAACCGACTTTGGCAACACGACGTAATCATCGATGAAATCCACCGTATCAGCCTTTAAGAGCGCCTTTCTGTCCTTTCCATTTCCAGATTTACTTTCACCGTCGACTTGATCTCCTCGCCCTAGCTTTGATGAAGGCATCATACGACCTCTTACTCTTTGGGTAGCCGCATGAGTCGACGCCGCAGCTGTCAAAGCCCGAATCTCGTTTCTTAACTGTCTGTTTGTATCCTCCAGCTCCTTGATTTTCTGTCGTTCATCCTCGTAGCTAAGTAACGTGGGAAGGGGTATACAATGGTCAAAGAAAAACGAACACGACACACGAGCACAATGTTGCAATACAATCAACACGCAAGGTGGATATGCATGTGGTTAAAGACGACACTGAGAAAGTTGTATAGCGATAATGTGAACGTGTCGGTCCAAGCTTTAGAAAAGTACATCTCGAATGACGGATGCTGGTCGGCACTCTTCAAGTATGGGAGAGCTGCAACACACGAAATGCGACCGGTTACGAGACATGCAGGGGACGTTTAGAGCAAGCAGCTACATAACGTATACTGGGTATCTTAAATTGCATTGGTATTAACATTTAGTAATTTCATTGCAGCTTCATGTACATTACAAATACATTTGTGGTCTTAAGTATATAAAATGCTTGGGTAAGTAACACTTACACACACACACAACACGCGGGGACACACACACAACACGCGGGGACACACACACACACACACAACACGCGGACACACACACACACACACAACACGCGGACACACACACACACACAACACACGGACACACACACACACAACACACGGGGACACACACACACACACACACACGCGCGCGGACACACACACACACACGCGCGCGCGGACACACACACACAACACGCGGACACACACACACACAACACGCGGACACACACACACACACACACACAACACGCGGGGACACACACACACACACACACACACACACACACACACACACACAGTGATCAGTGTCGGTAAAATTTCACTTGCCGATACCTCATGTGCAGGTCTGGCACCTCACGGGTTAACAGATGTGGTTCTATAATGGCGACTCAAGCCAGTGGCATCTGGGGTCTTATTTTGCAGTCTTGGCAGTAGACAACAGTAAGGCATTCGTAAATATGTTCAGAAAGTGTTTCGAGAGGTGAAACAATCCAAAAAATTTACAATACCTCAAATCTTAGAAAACGCCTAACAAGTTTAGGTTGCTGGAGGATTCAGAAAAGGGGCGTAGACAAGAAAAGCAGCAGTCAATGATCAACGAAATTAGTTGCCTTATATAACGGGGAGATGATTGCTGTAAACAAGTAAGTACTAGTACTAATGTTGAAGACAAGGCTTTTGTTTTTTAATTAATCAATGTTTTTTTTGATTTACCGTATGTCCACAATTAGTGCCCTATGGGGCACTATTTTTCATAGTTCTGAAGCATGAGCTGCAATTCGAGCATGGGGCATTATTATACTATTTCACAAGCACAGAGACTGTTGCATTGCTTGTGTGCAACAATGCAACACACTACACAAACAACAAAAACAAACTACCTAATCGCTAATTTACCCGTGTGGAGAATGGGATGGTGGGCTAGTATATATATATATATATATATATATATATATATATATATATATATATATATATATATATATATATAGTCATACTGGTATGTATCCTGGATACTTTCACTTCACTTGAGTCGTATTCCTGGTCTGCTGCATACGTTGAATCTTCATCGTCACTCAGTTATTAAATCTGGGTGTTTGTCTCATCTCAAACGTACACATTGATAAACACCGCATGCATATCTAAAACTGGGTTTGAATACTACCCCAGTGGGGCACTAATCAAGCATGGGGCATTATTATTGTTATTATGGGGTCGCCATGGTTCATTATTTGAGCATGGAGCACAATTTGAACACACACACACACACACACACACACACACACACACACACGCGTGCACACACACACACACACAACACACGGACAGACACAACACACACACACACACACACACACACACACAACACACGGACAGACACAACACACACACACACACACACACAACACACGGACAGACACAACACACACACACACACACACACACACACACACACACACACACACACACACACACACCAAACCAATCTTTCCATTCCGATTGACTCTGCAGTTCTACCGCCATACGATCAAAGAAATCGACGACCCTCTCCTGCCGATTGTTCTGAAGACACTGCACGAGATAGAGCTTGTACAGGCAGTTTTCCAGCGTCTTGACGGCGCTCGCGAACGACTCCGAGAGTCGAGTGAAAAAGCGACGATTCAAGTACGTCCAGAAATCTTTCGTACTCTGTAAGTCATTGCTCGATATGTACGACAACAACTGCTGCACGATCTTATCAATCTACGATTGACAATATCAAGAAAAAATTAAATAACACGAAGAGCCACGCCCACATTTGGTCTACTTTGAGGCCTTTGTCTTTGTCTAGTCTTAAATCCGCTTCGAACGCTTTCAGCGTGTTCGTAAAGCCGCGAAATAAGAGATACTCCTTGACGGCATCGTCTAGAAAGCCCGTAGCCGCCGCCATCGATCAACACAGCCACGTGACCATTTGTGTTCACGTGACCTTTGCGCTCACGTGACTACCTGCGCTCGCGCACTCGCGCGTGTTGTCGGAACTCGAGGTAATCAGGAAGGAGGAAGAGAAACGATGGATGAGGAGTGGAACTGCGGACAGTGCGACCTTCTCAACGCGTCGACGCTGTCTAGCTGTGCCGTGTGTAAGGCTCCCCGTACGAGGTCGAGCGACCCGGTTTCTCACCTCGCACTCACCTCGCTCACCTTGTCCGAGGGAACGACGCTCATTCGCGACTCGCGAGCTCACCAGACGTTCGACACGTCGAAGCCGCTGCTTCTCGACGACTTCATCTGTCCGCCGAGCGGCGCGTCGACGTCCCGCAAGCAGAACAAGAGTCGCTACAAGCTCTCGAATTCTCTTTCGACTTCGCTTTCGGCGTCGGCGCAGTGCAAATGGACGTGTTTGTCGTGCACGTACGACAACTGGCCGAACGCGAGCCGCTGCACTATGTGTAAGGCGCCTCGTCGTCCGCTGTCGGTCAAGACGAGACGTGCACAGCAACAGCAAAACCACAATGGGGGGAATGGCGGCGGAGGCGGCAGCGGCGGCGGAGGCGGCAGCGGCGGCGGAGGCGGCAGCGGCAGCGCGTCGAACACGGCCTTGTTGGGCGGTTCGAACGTCGGCGGCGGTCGAGGCGGTCTGCCGGTCGTCGAGCAGTCAGGTTGGGCTGCTGGTCGAGCTTCCGCCGTTTCTCGGAGCGGCGCGAGAGGTAAGGCGCTCGCTCACAATCGTTCGTCGGGCAGTCCGACGAGGAAATGGGTGTGCAAGACGTGTACGTACGAAAACTGGCCGAAGACTGTGCGTTGTACGATTTGTCGGGCCGTCCGCTCGCCCATTCAATCGCCTCTTGTGGAGGATTATCCGGGTGATCGAGTGTTGTCGAGCGATCGGGTTCAGCGCAGAAATTCGTTTCGGTGTTCGCCCGCGTCGTCGCCGATCGAGCGCTGCTCGGTGACGCTGAGCGAATGGGAGACGAGTCGGAGTGAGCGTAATGAGAGAGAACACGGTCATCAAGTGAGAAATCGTATGAATCGGACGGACTGGCTGTTTCTAAAGGTGTACACGAAATATTAATTTTTAGATATTTTTGTAATACATAACATATTAAATTTTATATAAATAAATCTATAGTTTTATTGTAATTCATATAAAAGAATAATTGTTGTATGTTTGAATCAATTTTAGATTTATGTATTTCATGAAATGTTAACTTTATATCAAAATGTTAATTTTATGTATTATATTATATATACAAAAAATTGTCTGATTGGGGTAACATGCAGAGGAAAAAGACGGGCGGGCGGAGTTTTTATTTTTATTTTTTTAATTATTATCAATCATCATTGGAGTAAGTGTCTGTCATCGCAGTTTGCACGCTACATGAGTACATCGTCCACTCGATCATCGAATTCAACCTCCTGCAACACCTCACGAAGACTAGAGTCACCAGACACACGAAGAATCTTTGCCATCTCTGAAATCGCGTGCCCCTCGGACATGGATATGCACAGGGCAACACTAGACATCTTATTTCTCAGCATGCGCATGCACAAAAAACAGCGGACGTCCAAACATGGCACGCTGAGTACATCATCCACTTGATCACTGAATCCAACTTCCTGTAAGACTACAGTCACCAGACACACAAAGAATCTTGCCATCTCTCAAAACACTTGCCCCTCGAACGGGTATGACCAAGCCAACAGAAAACATGTTTAAATAAAAAAAACTCAGCGGCACTAGAGCTCCAAACACAGGTGGGTGGGTTATCCCAATCAGACAATTTTGTCGGTGCTGCCTTATATATTTTATTAAATGTGATTTTTGTGTTTAGACCAAATTTATATTGCTTGTATTTTATAGTAGCTCATTAAATATTGTTGACTTGTTTTTAGTCAAAGTCAAATTTATTTATATATTAGAGTAGTTTATAAAATATTAATTGTTGCCTTCATCAGGAGTTTTATTGTCATTTGTTTGTTTTATTATATATTTTATTAAATACAAATTGTTTAAATCTAATTTACATTTTATATACTGTACACTTCTTCAAATAGTGGCCGACCTCGAATAGAAGCCGCCCTTGTTTGAAGTTTCAGCTGAAGAGGCTTGTTGAGGCCGCACTAGTGTGTAAAGTTACTGGTCATGCTCATGTCATGCTTTTGATGCTTCCGTGTCAATCTCATCTTGTCTATAAATTATATTTTATCGAAACAACATACAGCAATATGTACAGGTAATAGTCATGGCATTTACAGCTAAACTTGCTGCAGTTGGCACCTTCAAGTGTCTGATTATGTCAACAGAAAGAAATGTGACCAATGTCACGGTGTGCAGTAGAGACTTAAAAATACGTAGAGGCTGTGGCCACTATTCGAAGAAATATGGTACATTAATTTTGTATTAATTTATATAAAATATAATAGATTTATTGAAACAATAAATTTTAATGTTATATGTTTTGCTGTAAGGCTTGCCAAGGGGTGGTTAATAACGAGATTAAACCGGTGATGGCATATGTCAGCAATGGTGGTCACTTGGCTCGTCAGTTGACTGACGACGACTTGGTTGTTCTCGGTTGTCCGTCGGCATATGAAGCTGGACACACACTTGTGCATTTGGCTTTGCGTTTCAAACGGGAAGAAGTTCTGTCTGCTATGTTGACGCCGGCACTCACCGACGCTCACAAGCGATTGCCGAACCATGCGAATGAGGAGCTGGCTACGACTGTACGGAAATACATGGCAAACAGTTTACAACAGAGGAAGGGAGACTGGCCGTGCTACTTCATAGTTGAAAGCACCGTGTTTTCGTTACCATCAGGTAAACAAGTTGTTTTAGAAATAGTGACTAGAGTGAAGCTATAATTAGAGTTTACACTCTGAGGCTAAACATCTTGTCAGTGTTCAAAATTTTATGGTAGACTTAGTTGTCATCTTGGCGACCTCACAAAGTTCTTAGTCATCAAGGTTCTTAGGAGTTTAAGACTTTTACATATTTATGCAATAATGGATCGATGGGACTGACCGACTGTGTCAGTCACGGAAGTTGCGTCATTCTATTAACATCCATCACAGAAGTTTCATCATTAGGGTCAGCTGACGCGTCACGAAAGTTGCGTCATTATTCATTGTGCTTATACTAGAACAACAACAAGAAACTGTGGTGCATGGATGTTTAGAATGGTGCAACTTCTGTGACAGACGGAGGGAGGAAGTCCACCACAGTCGAGTCCTAGAGAGAGAGAGAGAGAGAGTCCGGTCCCCGGCGAGTTGAGTCCGAGAGTAGGCTGTAGCCCATTCGAAATCGCACCCGTATGGCACTTGTATACCCGCGCGCATTTGTATGGACGGACGTTATCACACATAGTGCAATTAGAATAGTATACAGTTGTATAATATGCTGAGCAACTGTGGAAAAATTTCATGCGTCTCAGCTGGTATTTCGTAAATATCAAATAATAAAACTGATTGTTCTGGCAACTAAATGAAATCCCAGGATTTCAGAGGTGTCACTCTCAGTCCGACCTGAGTAATTTCACTATTTCACTCTACAGCATAAAACAACAATATTGGGTCCACCATTACTTGAGTGACTTTAGTGGTCAGGATGGCAACCTCGCTGGTGGTCACATGAACTCAGTTCTCAAATGATGACCACTTTTACTTATGAACACTGCTTGTGGTTGGGTTATATTGGCTGGGTCTGATGATGACCTTGTGGTGAGAGAGGATTTATCAACAACAGTACAGTGTAGGTACCATGGATTGTCTAGTTGGTAGATCAGATCAGATCCTGATCGTTTTTTGCAGGAGTCTGAACACATTTCTTTATGTGGTACGATCATGGTAGGAATATATCCTGAGTGTGGTGCGATAGCTCAGTTGGTTAGAGAATCATCCTATGGAGTAATTGCATCCTGGACCTTGTAGGGTTGCAGGTTCAAGTCACAGTGATGGCGAGCTATGGCATAATTTCCTTGGCAAGAAACCTACACACAATTGCCTCTCTTGACTCAGGAGTATAAATGAGTACCTGGTCTTTGACTGGGGTGGCAAAGGCCTCCGACTGCGACAAAGTCCATCAGCTACTGGGGTCCGGGTGGTACTTCGGGTACCCACACCACAGTTGGCATCGCAGTCGGTGCTCCTGCGAGCACCTGGCCAGGCTCCAGGAGATTGCTCAGCAGGGCCCATAGCTTCTGCTTAGTGCACAGGAACCCAGCCATCTGGCTGGGGGCATTACCATTTAACGGCAGCTCCTTATTCATTTGCCATTTTTTGCATATCTAGAGAGCAATCTGTATGGAGGTGAAATGATTCGAGTGTCTGTTACACAAGATGTGTTTGTGTTCGAACAGAAAATAATCACCAAAGAAATGTTGTTGATGTTTAGTCACCTTTATATATGTACTGTATGTGCTGACAATTTTTTCTTTCCTCAATTTTTTATGTGGCGCAAGTGGAATAGGAGATAGGATTTTTTGTACTTTTAGAGCTTAGAGTTTGTCACGTTGAGATTAATTAAGAGCCCAACATTTAGTTGATTTGCATGAAGAAGTGTTGAGGTGGTATATGGAGTGTTGAGAATGAAGAATGTGCAATTCTTTCTTGACTTAGCTTGTTGCTCTTTTATGCCTCTTGCTAGCGAATTAGTTTAAAGACGATGAGCTGTGTCGACATGCGTGCGAACATGCACACACTTGGCTAATACATTTACGTTTATTGACTACTGGAGCTGGTATCTAGATTGTTGAGGTCTGCTTGTACATTGGGTTGCTCTTGTGACATACTTCACTACTCGTTTGTGTGTGTGTGTGTGTGTGTGTGTGTGTGTGTGTGTGTGTGTGTGTGTGTGTGTGTGTGTGTGTGGTGTGTCTGTCTGTCTGTCTGTCTGTCTGTAAACACGATATCTCTTGAATGGCCTAACATATTAATAGTAGGGCTCTATAAGGGCAACTCTCCTCACCATGGACGAGTAGCCAACCTACATTTTCTTGCCCACAATTTTGCGGTGAGGGCAATACTAGACAGCACGGTCGTGATCAGATGTCAAGCATCAACATATCTTAATTGATATACTATTCTACTCTACGCTAATTGTTAAAGTTGCACTTGCGTAACACAACAGTACTGGTTATAATATCATACTCAGAAACAAATAAGAAACAATTGTATCTTCCTTAAAGTACCACTTTTTAGTGAAAATGTACTCAAGAAACAAGTTTATTTGAAACGTAATCAGATCACTGTGTTGTCCCATTCTGTTCGAACTCCAACCCACGTTAGAACTCAATCAGCTGAGAAACACAATCTTAAACACCAACATAAATTAACCCTTCGTATTTTACTGTTGCCCAATTAGCTGTGGCTTATTACATGCCATGGTGTGTTTGTTGCCTATATAGCCTGAGTAGAGTGACAAAGACAGGTGACCGTTGCTCAGCAAACAGTAGAAATTGTGGACGTAGTACTCGCCATTGGCGTGTGGCGAGATTACCATAGAAAGAGTTTAGTCGCAATTGCGAGTAAATTACACACCTCGTCGAGCCCTGCAATATGAAATTTTCTGAATATGAAAATGTTGCCAAATCTGAGTTCAAAGATAGTCTGTCACCCTCTCTGAACAGATGTCTTGAAGATGGGCACTCGAATTATGGGATCTCGTTGTAGATGGGTTAGGGTTAGTTGACTTACGTTAGTTATATGAACATTGGTGTCAGAATGTTATCTGTATAAAGCGACTTTGTGATTAGGTATTGAAACATAGTGAGCTTGACTTATTGCTGTGTACTGTATGTAGAAGTTAAAAGTTTGTCTAAGGCGGCGCAACAGCAGCTGTTGGACGACATAGTCGACAAGAACGTACAGCAAGGTTGGATGCGTTTGGTCTAGACATCTCGAGCTTGCGTTGCATTCGTTTCATTTGTAGTTTTAGAGGACGATTCTCCTGTAATTAACTGGTCGCGTGAGTTGGTGTGCGATTATGGCAGTCGACTGTATCCTCTCTGGAACAGAACAGCCGGAGATTGTCTACTCGATTCGGTTCTTCAGGCGACATGGAGTGTATTTGATCGAGAGGGAGCACTGAGATCGGCACTGTATACCTGTTTGAGTGAAGGAGCATCAAAGTATGACCGACCGTCTTGGTATTCTAGTCATTGTTTGCATGTGTTTGTTTACATTTGTCTGTCTGTTTGTCTGTCTGTCTGTCTGTCTGTTTGTCTGTCTGTCCGTATGTCTGCCTGTCCGTATGTCTGCCTGTCTGTCTGTCAATACATATATTTTCAAACATTGAACTATTGTACACCATCTAAGCAAAGTAACTAAATACTACCCAAGCCTTGGCTCTGCCTATGAGTATTTATGTTTATGTGGCTGTCTCTTGAAACAATCTTCTTTATTTTACTGTCAATCACTCTAGCATTTGATTGTTGTAGACACACAGAAAACACAGGTCTCCAGTATGTCTTGAAGGTTAATGCATTTGGCTTTCCGTCTTCGTCTCTTGATAGCTGTGACAGTTTCTTCAAATAGTCTTCAGCTTTCTGTCCCCAACAGCCAAAATGTTTGAAGACTACAGGCATAAATGTTGGTTGAAAACCTCCAGGCAAGAGCTCCTGGTCTTCCTTTTTGATTTTCAGATTTCTCTTCTGGTTGCTGCTGCTCTCTGAGTTGTAGCTGACAAAAACTTCAATGTCATTACTCCAGGGATGAGCCAGTGCAATATCCTCTTCAAGATCCACCCTCAATGCCGAATCAAACGCGACCATGTCTGATCTGTCTTCAGAATTGACGTACCTTCCTCTGGGTTCTTTATGTAATGTAGTTGACTCAAACAGTCTGACCATGCTGAAACCATGTTGTTATGGCTGATTACCGGACCATCCTCCAGTCTTACATGTTATTACAGTTGGTATCCATCTGAGTCTAATTCTTTCCCTCGGTCACACTGACCAGAAGCCAAAGGCATTTGGCAGCCCAGTCTCATTATCTGTCTGTCTGTCTATCTGTTTGTCTGTTTTCTTTCTGTTTGTGTTGTTTGTCTGTTAGTGTTAGCCGTTTATTGTTTACTTGATGTTGACAGGTTCTATGCTCGATGGCGTGAATGGGAGACACTGCAAGCCAGTGCGTTGAACTACTCGGTTCCCGATTATCAGTGGGAGCAAGACTGGGACAACCTGGTAATGTGTGCCAGTCAACCCGGGAGAGCATTAGAACAGATGCACGTCTTTGTTCTGGCTCACATTTTACGAAGACCGATCATTGTATATGGTGTAAAGTATGTAAAAAGTTTTCGAGGAGAAACACTCGACTTGGCCAAGTTCCAAGGTGAACAACTATGGCACGTTTTCAATGCTTGATAATTAAATATCTGTACCTAAGGTAATTACAGGAATGAATGCATGAGTTGAAAAGCTCTGTGAGTGAAATCTGTTGGACAAAAAAGTACCATGACAGAGGAAGTCTCTCTGTACTTTCAAGACTTTGTTCTCGTAACTACTGTTTCATAAAGAAAACAGTTTTCCGCCTCGAAAAACTTCATATATACAGAAGTTATTTGCACGTGTGCTTTTTATTATGATGTGCTCTGCTGGTAAGTGGAAGGCGTCGGGAGATTTGTTTTCGCAGAAGAAGATAAAGACACCTCGTTTAGAGTTTGGGTTTGTTTGTCAACGTGAAATGCCTACACCAAAGCCAATCATTTAAGTGAATTGTTAGTGACGAAGATGACAGAAGACAAATAGAGATTAAGTTGAAAAATATCTAATTAATTAAGGAAGGTGCACCTTGAAAAGAACTTGATTTGATAAAAAATAGAAAGATTTCAGTGACTTTTAAAAATAGGATCAGTAGGTCAAATTAGTAGCAAGAGTGATGCAGCCGTTTACCAAATAGGATAAGAAGACAAGCAAGCTGTTGATAACTGAGATTTTTGCTTTCCAATGAGGCACTCCCATACAAGTTGGTCTAGTTTACATGTCAGTATTAGAGGTAGTGCTACTTATTGTGTGTTGATCTTGTGGTACAGTAACACGGGATGAAGTTATGTCCACATGAAATGACTCCCGTATTTCAGGGTTCTGCTGTTGTAATGCTCTCGAGAATATGTGTGTCTGTGTGTCTTGTGATGTACCTGCTAGCTTATGTGCTTATGTCCGAGTTGATTTTCAATAACTTTGTGACACAGGTGCGTGTGTGTGTGTGTGTGTGTGTGTGTGTGTGTGTGTGTGTGTGTGTGTGTGTGTGTGTGTGTGTGTGTGTGTGTGTGTGTGTGTGTGTGTGTGTGTGTCTATTGCAATAGGATGTCTGACATTTAATACCGAGTCAAAGTGTCTCTTCCAACGATCTAACTGATTGTTGGTACAAAGTAGTTTCTGACCATGCTCATGAGCCAAGATGGTGGATTCGTTGCTGAAATTGATGCTCATATAAGCAAAGCAAGTAAATTTTTTGGTTCCTGGAAGAAAAGGGTATTTACCAACAGACAGTTTTCAATCTCCACAAAGATGAAAGTTTTTCGTGCTTTGGTGAGACCTGTTTTGCTATATGGATGTGAGACTTGGTCTGTTACACAACCAAACTTGCAACGCTTAATACATTCCACATGCGGTGCATTCAATCGATTCTTGGTGTCTCAAGATGGAATAAAATCAAGAATTCAGATGATTTAGAACGAGCATGTGAAGACCCTATTGCTATGACAATACAGAAACGATTGCAATGGCTGGGCCATCTGCTGCACATGAGTGACAATCGTCCCCAAAAACAACTAGTTTGCAGCAGACTTAGTAATGCAACAAGACCAACACATGGGCCTAAACAGAGATGGATAGATGTTGTCACAAGAGATCTCAGGTCATTACATATCAGTCGTTGTGATGCTGATGATCGTGCTGCTTGGAGAAGCGCTATTATGCTGCGTTGCCAAAACCCTTAGTGGGTATGGTGGAATCAAGGTCAAGGTGTGTGTGTGTGTGTGTGTGTGTGTAAAAGTAAAATCTGGGGAACACCACATAAGTGAACCACGTTGTGTACACAATTAATATCAATGAAGATTTCATGGTATAATATGTTGTATACGTAGTCAGCAGTTAATACGCAGTTTGTGCATTTAATCTTTGTATCTCATTGTGTAGGTATATATCTTCCTCTTCTTTGGGAAGCCAGTTTCTGTTACAAGAGTCCTGTTGCTCTGGCATATACACGTGGTCACTTCTCAGCTCTTATCGCCATTGATGGTGGCTGCAGCGAGAATGCAGTAGCAGAGGCATCAAATATAGAAAGCAGACATTCTGCATCCCATGCTCACTGGCTACCATTAGTAGATCATGAAGGCAGTCTTCTACCCGTTCATTTCTTGACTAAACCAGAGGTGGGTTTTTCTTTTGTGTGATAGAGTTTCTATCGTCAGTGTTTGTTGTTGTATGTAGCTTGGAAATGAGGACCACTTGTTACGAGAGTCATTGATCTGCGACTTTACTCTTGGGGGTATATTGGTTGCCAAACAGAAGTGTAGTGTTCAGGTTCATCTTGTGTCTCAGTTAGTTGACGATTGGCTTGACAAATACCGAAAACTGAGTTCGTTTGAGACAGAGTCACTATAATGAAAGCTGCTGGCATTAAGGCCTTCATGTCCACGTTTGTTGAGTTACTGTGGACTGTTAAACTGTATGTAATGTGTCTATTGGTTCTGTCTATTTGTTGCACATTTGCTGTTCAGAAGAAAAATATTTATTGAAAGATTTTTGCGAATTTCTGTACGACAATGTGGAAAAGACGAAATTAGATACGGGGCATACAAGTACATACTGAACATGATCCAGACATAATGTTAATTCAACCTTGCAGTTTCTAGAGTCAGTGTGACCATTATTTCACTGGCTTGTTTCTAGGAACACTTGGAAGCCAATTCGACGGGCACATGGATCCCCGTCTTAGTAGTTTTCCACTTCAGGTTTGTGCTCCAGTTGCTTGCTTTTCAGAAAGGATGATGTGTTGATGACTTGCTAGTTGTTAGTCTAATATCAGAGGATCTAACGTCAGAGCTATAGTGTGTTTCTTACCCAAATATGGCAGAAAACCAATAGTGTAACTGTTTAGCTGTATGTCTAGCAAGGTTTCCGATTTGAAAATGGATGGTAGTTTCAAAAAATGAATTGAGCTGTATACGATAATTCTAAGTTCTACATACAAGATTCAAGATAGTATGTTAGATTAAAAAACTAGTTGCTCTGCTCAACATAAAATAGACACTTCAAAATAGGTAGTTGCTGCTCTTGCAGCGATCAAACAAACTGTTTCGCATACTTGTCATAACTAGATCGAGCCACGATGATTTTACGAACACAACCAGAATCGACCCTTGCTGATGAGTGAGTTTCACTCTGGGTTGTCGAATCTGTTTCTGACAAATTCTTCTCTGTTGTCTCATGACTGCCATGTGATGAGAATGAAGACGAGTGCGACAAATCGGCTTTGTCTTGATAAGTCACAAATCTGTAGAGATGTGACGTACTGTCAATAAACTGATGCTGGCCTTCAAGAGGAGTCGGTTCATGCAGGTGTGATTTGTCTTCCAGCTTTGCGACACGCTGGATAACCTCATCGTCTAACAGCTGTTGACCAAGTTGTACAGCATAACCATTCTCACTGCCAGTTACTGCACGAGACGGTGGTGTGGTGATCAGTGGCGAGCTCGAGCTCATCATGTCATCGGCATTGACAGATGTTGCTATCTTCGTTTTCAGTGCTACCACGGTGTCCGTGAATTCTCGACCAGTGAAACACTTGCGAAGTCGATGCAGACTGTGACGTAGATCATCAAGCAATGGAGTTCCACTAGCATCGGACAAAGAGATACTTTCCTCCTATAAAAACAATTCACTGCCACAATGTTGGAAGCTAATCATCTTCATTCTCACCTGTTGAGACAACTGATTGTATACAACGATCAGTTTCTGAGTTGATAGAGCATGCAGTTCGAGGAGTTCAAATACGTATTTCTGATACACAAACTGCAGTCAAAGATTTAGTTGCACATCTTAGTACCATTTGACTTACCGCATTGGTAACCAGCACATCCATATCAAGGCCAGCACCACCGGCATGAAAAAACTCAACTAACAACTACAATAACACAACTACTCTTATACACTAGTAACACAATATAAAATCATACATAATATAATAGGTCACGTGTTACGCAGTAGGCGGAGCAAGTACATATGTCACGTGACTGTCTTGTGTCAAGTGGCTGTCTTCACACTATACTGTACCCTAGCGTTTAACACCTCGGGTAACACTGTAAGATCATTCATAATATCATTTTAGACCATTGATAAATTAGATGTTGTACTGGAGTCAGTCATGATTCTAGATCTACCAAACTTTCTACATACATCAGTCGTGTCCGAACTTAGCTCAACTAGTAACTTACTGCAATCGCTCTCAGATACAAAAGAGCCAAATTGCGCGACTTGTGTCGTTTCAGCAAATTGTCTGCAAACTCCTTGAAATCCTATAACAATAATTTACAATCAACGAGCTACCCAACGTCTCTAACGACATACAGAAACAATGCAGTCCCAGAGACAATGCAGCAGTCTGGTGAATGTGTGAGGATATAACAAATTTCCGGCTGCATGGAGATGGCGAGAGAGATACTTCAAGATCGGATCAAGACGTCTCGCAAGCGGATATTGCTTTTCCGGTAGAGTAAGCGACAACAGCAGCATCAGAGACGGCTTGACAAAATGGTTCAACTAAATACATTCAAGACACGTATTCAAGTTTTAGCATCATTTACAAAATAATACAAAATTTATACTCGATAACACATCAGCCTGATCTGAGCCTTTTCAACCCTGGCAAGTCTCTCGTCCATTTTATGAAGACATGATGTATCTGACGTGGCACTGGTCATTGACTGCTGACTAGCATTGGCCTCACGACAAACATGATTTCGCTTGACTGGAGAACAAGGAGACCCATTAGCGACATGTGCAGGAGATCCATAATGATATCCACTGTCAAAACTGGCTGTTGATTCGGCCGGTGTGAACAGCGATTGTTTAGCAATACCCATCAAATGAGCATGTAATGCAGGCAAAATAGCACGAAGAGCCGTCACATTATTGATCCGAATACACATCTACGACACATACAGACTCAAGCAATGCCGCAATCATCAAACTCCACCAACTAGATATATACTTACGTCAACTGAAACTTTCTCAAACGCACTATTGGGAGTGTGTCTTTGACCCGCCTTCTCATACTGAAGACAGTCGGGGACAAAGTCTAAAACAAGAGAGTGCATACAGGCACACGTATTACATTTGAAATTATCCAATACAAACCATAGTCATTAGGCTGTTGGCCTATTGGCACCATGTGACGACAACCCCACAAAAGTTGCTCCTTTTTGCAATCTAGAATTTTGATCAATACCTATGAAATCAGGGAAGAGGTAGTAAGTACAGAAGTATACGTAACTCGCACGACAAACCTCGTCACCGATCAGATGCCGAGCTACCTGCTCTGTTAGCATGCACAGATCAGTACAGAGCATGTTGTTAGCGTAGACGATAAGAACATAATTTAACAACTGCAACAAAGAAGAGCAATTTATTAATTGATATCGATATGTAATCACTTAAATAGACCTCTACAAGTTTGTCTCTGAGTACGTCTTCGATGTCGTAGTTGTGCTCCAAGAAAGAATGCTCATACTTAGTCGAGGTATAGCTACGTTCGAAGTAGGAAATTGGAGACTCGTCAGCTAAACTGGTTGATTGATTTTGGTTGTGTGATGATGGTTTGGGTGTCAACAAGCAATTAAGGTTTCCCATGAATCTTGCCATTCGAATAAGTCCAGAGATGATGTCAAAGACCGAGCTTGATATCGGTAGCCTTGGTGGCTTAGATGGTCTTGCATTATCAATAGGGCAGAAAGTCCCTTCCGTTATTCCCGTGAGGCTGTCTGTCAAACTTGACTGCGATCTCACTATAGAGTTTGCCATTTCAAGGGATGTCTCGGCTAACCGGTGAATCCTATCAGATCCACTTACACAGCTATTGTCACTAGGAAAGGTAGCTGGTTGAACATCAATTTTAGGTGACTGCTGCCTGTTGATCGTAACTGGCTGACATTTTAGTTGAGTCTGCATCTGACTACATGATCTTGATCCACACGGTGGCTGCACACTATGCTCACACTCTGTCTTCTTTTCTACACTATTATTAGCATTAACAGTGAGAGGTGATGTCAAAGCGCCGGTTGATTCACTAGCAGATGTTGCATTCGGTTGTAATTGAACACCTACTAGTGAAGGACCTCGATCTGCAGTAAAGTTGGACATCAATTTCAACAAACACGGGCGACTGACACTGATAGCAACAGGAGTAGCGTTCTCCAAAGAATTACTTTCGACAAGTGAGTTGCTGTCAAATGGAATTCCTCTTGCTTGTGATTGTTTTCTACTTGTCTTTCTCTGCTTGCTGTCACCATGATGTAACTCTATTTGATCGATCGGTTCTCTCTGAGCTAGTGACCGAGTGCGACGAACAAAACTTGGAGACTGTTTCATTTCATCCCCCTGTGCCAATGCCAGTGATCCAAACGTAAGAAGTTTAGTTGGTTTTCCATCAGAAGAATCCGTTTCATGTCCCTGAGTTGCATCAATACCAGTACTATTTGCAAACATTGATTGAGGCAATTCTGTCTGTGACGCTTGTTCGAAAGATGCCATCAGTTCATTGTCATTGGGTCCCGACAGTCTTCCAATCGATACGCTCGACACGCGACTTCTGATACTATCTGCCATGCTTATAGTGCTACCCGACCGTTGGCTTGTACTGGAACTGCTGTATGATGATGGTCGATGAACTAAGCATGGTACTTCCGAATCTTCACCTTTCACTCGTGATACTCGAGTAAACGCTGATCTGCTTGATGGTTGAAGAACCGATGTCGGTTTTGGTGAGCCGACATCAACATCAGGACTACACGATTTCAATCTACCACTTGACAAAGGAAGCTGAGTACTAAGGCTGAATGATACAATTTCCCACTGTAAAACATTATTGTTGTATATAAATATACTGCAAAATTGATATGCCAAAATAAGTAAAACAAATGGTTTATTGAGCTTATTCCTTCATCAACATCTGACAAGCACAACCATTAACATCTCCATCAATAAAAATAACCTCTTTTTCAATATTATTACATATCAACATAATAAGTGTACTTCAAACGATTCCACTATAGCAGTGTAGTGTGACAGCAAACATTGAATGAAGGTATGGCTAAAGAGGTTTTGACATAAAATACATTATTAACCATAAGCAGTTAACTTAAGAAAACTAGTAAATAATTTCAACACCTTTGCCACTATACCAAAATGGCAAAACATTGACGTATCCCCTAGCATCATGATCTGATCAACGTATCGTCTCACATGAGATGGACATAACAAATAGTTAATATGTAACAACAATGACTCACTAACTACACTATCCAACATAACAACATTTGGTTACATTAACTATTCTACCTCATCATGAGCCACAGATTTGACAACCCAGTCTAACAGTTGATTCCCAACAGGATCCAGCCACATGTCAGCAAGCTTTTCGACAAACTGATCTCGCCATACCTGCATTCTGTAATACAATACAAAACAATTAGACAAACTAAACACACCACCACCACCACACGACAACAACACAACAAATAAGCACAACCAACATTTATAACACCCTAGCAATGTTCACCAAAGACCATTCATTTTTCTGCTTTATTTGTCTAGCATTATATTTAGAAACAACGAGAACAAGAAACAATCCCTTGTAAAACAAGAGTTCTCTATAAAGTAGCTAGTTGAATTGTGATTTTAGTAACGAGCTCTTCTACCTTTGTACATAACATTGTCTTCTTATAATAATACGATTACAAGTTTCTTGAGTTATTAGGCAAATCAAGTTATCACTATTTAATTAAACTATATGTCATTAATGATACTGAATGATATATTATGCATGTTGTCTAAATACTAAAACAGAGAAGTAGCTCCCTTACAAAAGCACCTTTACAAGATAATAGTGACAAAAGAAACCTTCCTGTATAGTAAGCTGTTGCTGAGAAGACAACATCACACACACAGACACACATGGACACAGACACAGACACACACACACACACACACACACACACACACACACACACACACACACACACACACACACATGATCATAATCATCAAAGCCCTCCATACAATTCACTACTGTATTAATACAATCATGTGAAATACAACACAAACTTCCGACTTTAAGACAGTCTTGTCGTAAATGCCAAACACTAATAAACTTGTTTCTTCACTGTTTATGTCTGCCAACTGCCATGACTGTCTTGTTTACTTTGCTGTATTTATGCCAAAGCAAAATCAAAGACGTCATGTCATGCAGTGAAATCAACTCTAACAGTCAGATGAACTGTGGCGCCTTACCAAGTGTAACAATCACAAACAGAAAAATCAAAAGATACATTATTAATCTCACTCTGGAGTAATAATGGCAGACCACATTTCATCCAGTTCTGTCAACTTGTAAGCAAGACTGAGCATTTCCAAATCCAACTGGTCGGGAACCTATCAACAACGAATCGTTAGCCGTGTTCTCTTCGCTTACTTACTGCGTCAAACTACCGGAACATATTTCTTGCACATTATCGCCACATCGTCGCAAAGCATCCGATAAAACTCTGTGACTGCCAACTTTGTAACATTAAAAAATCTAAATACACAGAAATACGTCACGTAAGCGAAACAATACACATCATGCATTGTGTGCGCTCACTCTTTGAAAGAAGCATGAAAATAGTTCTTATAACTGGCAACCTCGTCTTGAATAAAGGTCAAAATTGAACCGATCTGTCAACGTCACAAACACCTTGGTTCTACTGGAGAAATCGTTTCCACTTGACGTGACTTACCAACTCTGGAGTCACGGGCTGAACGACTGACCACACACCCATTTCTGCTTGAGCAATTGTCTTGTGCCGCTCGTAACTCTTAGCAAATCCATCCTAAAATAATAAAGAAGCACTAATGCACAGTGCAAACCCTCCGCATGCCAAAGCTTTGCAGCTTGAATGTAATTAGTCAGAGCCAATTAGAAGAGCATGAGAAAGAGACTGACATCTGGTCACGTATTTGCCTCAATCAGCAATCACGTGTTACGCCATTGCCTAGCAGACCGGTCAGTCGGTCGTATATCACGTAACCGGCTTGCACTACTATCCCTAGCGTTTCATGCGTCAGGTACTAGCATTAGAAGAACTCAACTGATCAACTACATCACATGTATTACATGATGTGAACGAAATTCAATAACAATAATAGTATTATTCACAATGTGTGTCAATACAGCGTGATACAAGCCTTACCACGATATACCGTTGTAAGCATTCGTCAAGTGACAGACAAGCCATAGCCGGATCAACATACTGATAGCCACACAGTGCTGTTCGTAACAGCTCAATTAGAGACGCTATTTAACGCAAGGACAGTTACAGAAGCAGAAAATCAATAACGACAATCAGACATTTACCGAGTCCTTCGGGAGGATCGTTTTGAGGAAACAACCGCTTGAGCCTTGTTAGCGAATGCTCCGCCTCGCGACGCAAATGCACTACCGACGTCGTGAGCATCTCCAACTAATAAATATATATGCAAGCAACGATCGTTAAATCATTAAAACGTTCCATTGCCTACAAACTTGTACAAACCTCCTCTTTCGTGATAACCATCTTTGATGAGTCTGTGGGAAGTAGGTCTTGCACACTTGCTAAAACAGCACTTGTGTGCTGAATGTACCAGATGTCATTCTCAAAGTGTCTGCAAATATATCATGTGGCATATACACAACACGATCGTGATGCACAGAATGAGATTTCAATGTAAGACCTAGCAAGGTAATCTAGGTAGACCAATCTTCTATACATTTCACCCTTCAGATACGAAAATTAACATCATGACAATAGTATCATAGACACGGACTGTACTGCATTTTGACATTAACACAAGTACATGTTTGTCACAGAGTCCGTCTGTCTGTCTGCTCGCCTGCCTCTCCGTCTGTCCGCCCGTCTGCCTGCCTCTCTCTGTCAGTCTGTCGGTTGGTCTATGTATTTATGTCATTATGTCACTCTGTCTGTCTCTCTACATTGTCTAAAGTTTGCCTACTACGCAATAATGTAGTTAATGTACAACAAATAGCCAAAACTTTACACCACTTAGTACAGTAAAACACTATTAACACTATTTGTCTGGTTTCACCGTTTGCCGTCTGTCTTTCTCATTTCCCATGACTGTGTATCCATATAAGGTAACGTAACGTACCACTCCAAAGCGTAGACCGAATTCTCGAAGTAACCTAGTAGCATTCGCTGAAAGAGGCC
The DNA here is from genome assembly GCF_963422355.1 of Corticium candelabrum. NCBI lineage: Eukaryota > Metazoa > Porifera > Homoscleromorpha > Homosclerophorida > Plakinidae > Corticium > Corticium candelabrum. The sequence continues at coordinate 10,918,784 of NC_085085.1, forward strand.
TAGATGGTGGCAAGTCTTTCAGGACAATGTGATGTCTCCCCATTGCAGTTTTAGTTTGCAAACTGATACACAGAAAGTTATACCAAACATGTAACTATCATGGCATCTATCATTAGCACCTAGCTACTTTGGACAGCAGCTTTCGGTAGAGACTGTGATAGTTAGGTCGACGACCTTTCAGGACTGGTCGTGGATAACAGTATTGCCAAAAGAGACTGATTAGATGGCGGATCTTCTGCTTTTCCCACTGTGCCCATTGGTCATATGCGTTTTTGTTCTAAAGCAATACAACAACAACTGTGACACCCTTACAGTGTACACAACAACATTAATCGACTGCTAGCGTACTACATGTACATATCACTATTACGCTAACCACAAACGACTGCAGTTGATAATACGGATGTGAGTTGCTTTCAAGAAATGACAACTGTGTTACCAGTTCCTTTGCCAAGATCTAGAAAATGCACCTGTTGGTCAACAAAGTCCCACTCCACTTTTTAATAAACTACAACACAAGCACAAACACACAAACAAATACAAGCAAATGTACCAACAAAAATGAATTCTAACTACTCTCGTCTTGCACCTAGCATCTGTGTCTAGCTAACATAGTGGTACAGCTAGCCCCAAGTAGTCAACAAACTCTTCTATTCAATAGAATAAACATGTTAAGACAACTACAAGTAGGGTACTTAGTAGTCAGTTCATCAAGTGTCCTATTTCATGCAGCAGTTAGTACATCTATTAAACCTTTCCAATCAATACAATCTGATTCTCAACACATTAATATATATCCCACTCCACAAAACATAACATTCACATTTGAAAACAATAACAAACACAATGCAGCATACTGCGTGCACACACACACACACACACACACACACACACACACACACACACACACACACACACTCACACACACAGTACCTCAGATGGATTCCTTCTACCATTCATCTCTCTGAGATTCCGCTCATGAGCAAATTGCTGCTGCTCTGTTTGCTTAAAAAGATTTCTAACGTACAGTTTCAGTCCATCAACAGTTACAAGATCATCGTCTTCCAATGCTGATGGCCTGGCCAGCTTAGGCGATGATCTAAAACCTGCGGGTGACTCTTGCAAGAGACCGTCAAAAGGACTAGAAAGCTCATATGGAAGACGAGAAGATTTCGACGCATCAGGCTGTGATAAATACTCTTTACTGTGATGCCTTCCATCATTTGTGTTGAACATTGCACATGGACTTGGAGAAGGTAACTCTGGAGTGCACAAGGCAGGAAAGTGTGCACACATTAAACAGCTCCGATAGAGAGTTAAATCCTACAACATAAAAACAGGCCCTAGATCAAAGGATGTTTTTAATTTTGTTATTGAAGATCTGTGCAATCAGTAAAGTCTTTATACTAATTTAATCCAAATTGTTTGTCCTTCATTACTACTACCTACCATAACTGGCTGCTAACTACACAATTCTGGCAGTATAGTTTACATTATTTTCTAACAACAAGAACTCAAAAAGCAACAGGGAAGAAATGTTCACAAGGTCCTACTTAATCAACCAGCCACTAAATAGCATTTCAACTAGTTGATCAAAATGTTCAAACAATGTTTGACAACAGTTACCAAATACTGTAAATCAACAAATGTTCATAACCTATTTAATTTTGTAAATTTCATAAATTGCAACAATTTACTAAGAATTTACTAACTTAAATCACTTACTAACTTTTGTAGTTCAGATATCCATCAATACTTAGATTTTATTTATTTTATAGTTATTCTACTAAACGCACAAGAGTAAAGTCCGCTTGGCTCACAGGACATAAGGCTCTTCCAGTTGCTCAATCTCTTCATTTGTGGATGCACATGTAACGCTGTCTGCATGATTGCCTTCCTCGTTTGGATTTGGCAGAAACGGCTTTTTCAGCTCAGCGTGGCACTAGTCGACGAATGGGTTTTTGTAAGCCAAGACATCAAAGACATTGAGAATGCAGTACAGTACAAACATATATACCACGCCCATTAAACGTGTCCAAAGTAGGCGTGGTTAACAGCCTGTTGGCCTCGCTTTATGTTTGTGCGCTAAGCTTCCAAACGTTACTTTTACAGCAGGTAGATAGCCCGGATACCCAGATACAAGCAAACAGAGCTGTATATAGAGTCTATAGTTCAAAGAATCTACTATGTCCGGAAAGATGAAGCTAATGTGTCTGTGCAAAGTGACTGTCCTACTCCTAGAGTGTCTCACGGTAGGATTGTCGGGACAAAGGACTGGTAATCGTAAGAATTGGGCGCAAATCATGAGATCGTGAGACATGCCTGTAAATCGTGAGTTGAGAGGTCTGCTTCTTCTAGGGTTAGGGTTATGTCAACAACATAGCATATCTCAGTCACACCCATGCAATGCAAGACTTACTCATGATTGTGAGGCTGAGATCAATGCTTTTGCATAGAAATAATCACCTCTATTGTCTCATATGTGATGCAACCACTACTACATGTTTGCTAGCCCTCTGCATTGCCGGTAATACCCTCAATAGTTAAGGCCTGTCCACACTGGCAACTGGATCGCGATCCGTCCGATCCACATCGCGAGGTGGTTTCGATTGCGATCGGCGGTTGAATCCAATAGAAATAGTGGGCGTTACCTTCACGTACGCTACGCGTGCAGTTGGAACATCTAGCACTCCTCACTCGTCTTTGTTCTCGCTCACCTTACGTCGCTGTATCAGCGCTTTCCACAAGCAAAGAAGCCACACATACACAATGGTCATCAGTCACGTGATATCAAAATGAGGCGGAGGTATCCTTTTCAAAGTGCAGTGTGGATGCTCGCTATCCCGATTGGATCGCGATCCATTCTGGTCTAGTGTGGACAGGCCTTAGATCAGCCTGCTGGAGTAATTAATTAAATTGGCTGAATACAAACCAATTGACTTTTTGTCATTATCAATAGACCAAATCGACATCTACACAAACAATAGACCAATATTGTCGGCACTAGGAACACTTACAACAACTGATTACAGAAAATTAGTACTGTGCACATGCTTACCTCATCACAAAGTACAACTGCCCTACTCAGATCACACGCAGTCACAGTGTCACTGCCATCTCCAACGTCATTGCCACCCTTCACCTGTAAAACAGATACTGCAACACGTGTCACAGCGTGACAGAACAAGTCACAAGACACACCACTCTCATGTTGTTGAACGTCCTGGGAGCTCCCATATTCAACAGAACACGATTCCTCCTGCAAACAGGATGCAACCACTCAATTACACAAATCAATAAATTAATTAATCAATCAATCAACTATTATCCGTGCGATTCAGTCCTTCACAGTCTGAGTACGTCATATGCATCTAACAAAAAATTGCCACAACTTACTCCAGCATTCCAAAATAGCGATGAATTTCGTCCGTCAATCTTCCATGTCTGCACAATAACAACAACACGCAATCACGCGGAGCAACGCAGCAAGTGACACAAAACTGCGACAGCGAGTCTGAGCGACTCTAGCTCTACAAGCTACAATGTTGCAAATCTCACTCTACGAGACAGTCGCTCGACATGGCCGCCGCACGAACACTTTCTCCGCCCGACAAACGGACCTCTCCCTTCTGTATCAATCCAGCAGCCGTGGCGTGCTGATAGGCGAGAGGCGACTCAGTCTTGTTCTTGTACTGCAGCCACTTCTTCTCTTCCGACCGAAAGAGCTTGGTCAACACGGACCTGAGCAAGAGAAGCTGCGCCGAGTCGCGTCTGTCCGTCCATTTCCTCGTCTCTAGCTGCGAGAGCGTCGACTGCATAATTTGCACAGCTTGTCTCGTGACCGACGCTAACAAGAGCCCGTATAATCTAGTAGCAATGGACGTGAGGAACTCTGTAGGCGTTATTGTGACCAATTCGGCGGTAACGATTGCGTGGTACCCGTTTCATATGGTAAAGACGCTTATTCAGGTGAGTATTCGTTATCGCGCGGCGCGGGTGCTCCCTCGTTTGCAACGCTAACGTTTCTACTCGAGTCTAGGTCGGTCATGAGCCGCTCGCTCCTTGCGACAGCATCTCGTTTCCCTTTTTCAATCGTTCCGTGAGACGCTTTCCGTCCGCGTTCAGCTACGTTGGCTACATTCGTCGACGCGACGGCGTTTTTGGCCTCTATCGAGGTCTCACGGCGAAACTGGTGGAGAACGCGGTCGGCTGTTTGGTGAGCGAGTACGTCATGCACGCGGTGAGGCCCGCGAAGACGAAACGAGTGCAAGAGCTCGATCTACGGACGGTTGACATCCGGGACTATGCCGTGCACGTGCTGAAGGAAGGCGTTGAAACGATGGTGGCTCGTTCTGCCGGGTTGTTTTTCAGTCAGCCTTTCTACGTCATCAGTCTTCGCGCGCTCGTGCAGTTCGTTGGCCAGGAGACGATGTACAACGGGATATTCTCGTCTATCCGGGAAATTTTGTGGCAGGAAGGCGTGACGGGTTTCTACTCCGGATTCATTCCTCGACTCATCTACGAACTGTCCGTGTTCTGGATTGCGCACACCGTCCGCTCTGTTGTTGAACTCTTAGTGGCTAGATTTGGAGATAACGAGGAGAAGGAGGACGACAACGATGGTTCTCAGTATCAATTCCATTTTGTGGCCAGTTTTTTGGGCTCTCTGCTTGCCTATCCCATTCAACTGGTTGCAACGCTAATGTCAGTCAACAACTGTGGACTAGAGGCTACTCAGCCGCCGGTCATGCCAGTGTTTGCTGGTGTGTGCGACTGTTGGTCATATTTGAGATCGAACAACATGATGAGACGAGGATCCAGCATATTTGTGAGAAGTGTACAGTGATTAGTGCAGCATAGAGTAACGACACGTTACTACACAATTCGAGTTCTAGCTGTTGGCTTTTGTCTGATTGTCAAATAGTTTTTGTATTTCAATAAACGGTGCGAGCTAGTCTGATCAACTATCTTTATGATTTCTTTGGTATTCGTTAGTGAAAACAGCAATGGCCGTTTGATTTTCGGGCAAATACAATGTACAAGCAACTACATTTTAAAAGTGACCCTATGGTGTGTGTGTGTGTGTGTGTGTGTGTGTGTGTGTGTGTGTGTGTATGTGTGTGACACATTGAATCACGTCCACTGGCATACATGCATGGTACAATGATTCTATAAATTAAAGTATATTTGACAGAATTCTAGCTATAAATTTGCATGTGGTTGTCATGCAACTCAACAGATTAGATACACAAAGTATTTAATTTAATTACCATTGTCTGTAATGGATCGGTGCAAAGTAGTTCAGAGTGGACACCCGTGTTTCAGTTTCATCAATCCACCAGTTTTGAGAGAAAGAGGTTCACTTTGGTGGAAGTCCACCAACTCCACGACATTCCTAAAAGCCTGCATTACACAAGTTACATAAATAATTACAAATACATATTTACTCCACACACTGTACAAACACACCTTTTCGTTGGCTTTTTCCGCGCCCACTGAAAACATGTTGTCTGGACGCTTCCGAATTCTGAATTCAGGTTAGTCATTAGACAAACTAGCAGGTATATACTTAACTAAATGTAACAAAAATGTTTGAAACACAAAGAACCAAAGATGTGTTTACGCTGAAGCAATGGGCGGGGGGAGGGGCACTGAAAGGCACTCAAATATGAATAAAAGATGAAATGGCAAAGTCACATACGTATATAATACTTGACATAAGTGTGAATGCAGCTGAGTTTAGAAGAGACCAGACCTCAATCAGTAGGAAATAAGGTTACTTGACCGTCGGTGTGAATACACCCACAGGATACTTACTTATAAAGATATCATGGTGGCTATGTCTTAGCATAGATTAGGTAGCTTAACAGTTTGACAAAACATAGAAATCAATATCACCATATTTCTTTGATTAAATGCCATCCTCGATTAAACGCGACAGCCGAGAGTACAGATAAAATATAAACGCTGTCCTCGAATAAATGCCACATTTCAATGAATTCCAATAGATCTAACAAGATCTATTGCTCAAACTTTGAAGAAGAAAATTGTACGTGAGGCAAACATTTTCTCTAGACTACCCTGATACTGTTTCACCACACGATGTCTCAAAGTGTGAATGCGTACCAGTATCCTAAGTGTTGTTCTCTTGAAAAGGTGTCAAACATACAGCCCGCACACATACACACCCCAAAAAAGCACAGACAGACAAACTTTAACAAATAAATGCCGCCTCTTGAATAAACGCCGCCCTCGTTTAAACGCCCGGTTAGAAGAACCCTAGCTAAAAATAAATGCCCCAACATTAATCAGTGAAATACAGTAGTCTAATCTCATTTATTTAGTGACTACAATGCACTTCTACCGTCTTTGTCTCCTTGAATGTGAACAACAAACCTCAAGCTAACGTATTGTCAGCAACCTACTATCAACTTTCTGTCTATCTCAGCGTTGTGATGCACTGTCTGCATCCTGATATCAAGCACGATCGTACATCCAAGGCTTTACTGTCACTATATCACTCACAAGTGCTACAATAAGCATGCAATAACAATTTTTGCTGAAACCTTGCAAAGCAGTCGTCTTGAAACTAAATACCACACAAAGTCTTGATACCAATATATTACCTATGTGGTACAGTGTACTGTGATTTGATATAACGCTTCAAAATAATGAGTCAACCAGAAACACCAGTCGGAGATGGCACAATCAAGACAAAAAAAGTCTGATTTATGCTCTCAAAACTGCAAGAAACAATGTACTCATGTAAACCTGTGAAAACAGAAAGTTGCTAGCATTTTCTATGTAACAATGGCACATTATTGCCAAAACCAGCATAAATGACAATAACTCGAGCAAATATGGAGTTAGTTTCACTGGCCAGCATATCTGCATTCTGCTCAGTAAAACCCTGATTTTCGCTCGCATGTCAATTTCAGGTACAATTAGCTGGAATCAGACACAACTAACTGACTTCTCAAATATCTTCACTGATACACATATCTACACAAACGTTAGATAAGTGTGCAATAATGCATAGCAATTCCATGGATGATACACTAAATAATGATGGCAATGATCGTACATGTAAATTCCATCATCATGTGAGACCATTCCAATATCATGCAGTTCGTTAGCTTCGCTGTCTGTCTGACTCATGCCAGCTTGACACCAACACCCACAAGCCATTTGCAAGCTAGGAACCACTTTATAACCTGTATGTAATTCATTTCCATGGTGACAGAGTGCTACAGACTAAAGCCCTGTTCACACTAGACCAGAATGGATCAAGATCGAATCGTGATCCTGCTGATCGTGATCCGATTGGGATAGCGAGCATCCACACTGCACTTTGGAAATGCTACCTCCGCCTCATTTTCAGTATCACGTGACTGATGACCGACGTGTACGTGTGGGCTCTTTGCTTGTGGAAAGCGTTGATACAGCGACATCAGGTAAGTGAGAACAAAGACGAGTGAGGAGGATTAGATGTTCCAACTACACGCGTAGCATACGTGGAGGTAATGCCCACTATTTCTAATTGGATTCAACCGACTGCAATCGAAACCATCTCCCGATGTGGATTGGATTTATCGCGATTGGATCGCGATCCAGTTGCAAGTGTGGACAGCGTAGCGGTCAGATTGTGATCCAGTTGCCAGTGTGGACAGGGCTTAAATACAGTATTAAACAATTTCATGATGTGAAATTCAGGGCATTCTATCTCAATCATGTTTTATACATATTCTGCCTCTATTTTAATCAATTAAGTAAATCGGTTTTACTCAGGCTGCTTGACACTGTTTTAGCATCACGCTACAACTTAAAATCCATACTAGACAGTTTTGTGATGCTAAAATTAGCAATTCCATCACAACTGTGTTGTTGTACACACTTCTACCTTACAAGTAACTTAGTTAATAAGTTCTTAGGAATATTGCTTGGTAAATTGCAAACTAATTATTGTGTTATTACATATCCACAGCGGGGTGTCCCTATAATTTGTCCGGGTCAGTATTTTGAGTACATAGGCTATACTCGCACCAACCTGCCGATTTTGGGCCAGCGTGACGTAAGGTTACTGACAGACAGACAGACCAAAGCAAAGCAAAGCAAAGCAGCCCCGATTGATTTTTTATCACTGTTTGAGCAACCAGCCCTGCACATTTATGTGGTAAGCCGTATAAAATGTTTGAGATGGTCTTAATTATAGCTCAACTTACAAACTCTTCACACAAATAATTTCACAACAAGCAATGAAGTCTTACCTAAGATGCTTTATTTCTCCTTTATAGAAAAACGAAATAGAAAATTCTCCTGGATAATTTTTGCTGTTTCTCACCATGAATAGCCCATCCTATCATTCAATCATGAATGAATGAAAACCTGTGATAAGCTTGGCACAATCAGACCAGTTGACTCACCTGACTGCTTCTCTTTAGTGCAGCTTCACATGCCTTTCTGTCAATATCACCTTGAAACCAATCATAATCTTCCAATTTCTGACAAATGCAAAGCAGTAAATTAGTAGTCAACAACAAACCAGTGGCATATGAAGACAGCTAGAACAACTGTACGTAATATAAGAACATGTTTACCAAAGCAAACCACTGCACGTTCCTGCATACGGTCTTACATAGAACAAGATCAACATGCATAGTTTTATATACATGAACTGGAAAAGTTGATTACACAATTAGAGGAATGACTGTCTAATATCATCCATCATCCGTCTTTTCCTTGTTTTTAAACCCAGACAACCTTCAAACTCCCAAGGCCATACTTGCCAGGATTACTGTACAACCTATAATTATAGTAATCAGTCACAGCCAAACTTTCCAGACAACAATCTCTTCTTCAGCTGTCACAAACATAATACCAATAGGCTCGCCCAGTCCTCCTTCATGTGGGGGTGCATAAGATCACGTGGTTTCACACAGAGTAGTTGGCCTACTAGAAGCATATCTCATAACATGATAGCTTTGGACATACACTGTACGTAACCCAACTCATAACCACATGATCCTATGCACATGTAACAGCTAGTGCATGTGTTGCAGCGGCCCAGCACGAAGACTGGGCACAAGTCCATAATACCAGAATGATAATATGTAGCCATCTGGTGAGAACTGCTCTATATTTCTCAACTGTTCAATTAAACATTCTTGGTAGTTCATGCACAAAAAAGATAATGACTGACAGTCTATTACATAAAGTATATAAACTTGTCTATTGGTCTATTTAACTGTTTGACATAGTACAGATCCACTAGTTAAAGTTGCCCGTATACTATTTCTCACGTGCAGTGTATCTGTATCCTATCTATCATAAATCAAGTGACAAAATATCCAACCAACCAAACATCCGATAGGGCTATAACAACACGTAATGTGAGAAGAGATAGTGTGCCAAATTGAAAACGCCAATGAAGTAAGAATGATTCTGAAGAAAAAAAACTCCGAAGTAGTAAAGACAGACTGTTGCAAACCAACGAAAATACTTAATTAAGAAACCACATAGAATGAAAAGAAAAAAACCAAAATTGCACAACAACAGATAAAGACTTCCTGAGACATGAGAAGAGCCTAGAGTAAAGCAAATGTGTGTGTGTGTGTGTGTGTGTGTGTGTGTGTGTGTGTGTGTGTGTGTGTGTGTGCACGTGTGCACGTGTTCGTACGAGTGCTCACCGTGTTTATTTACTATAAACAACAATCAGACTAACTAACATCCATCCAGGCATTGCCTTAGAGCATCCACCAAATTGATCTGGTTGCTGCGTCAAAAACTAAAATTACATTGCCATCAATGCCTGACTACCCAAAAAGCACTAGCTGATGTTCATAATACTAAACCAACTGAGAACATAATAAATCTCGCCAAAATTAGAGACAACCACAACCAATCTCAAACATACATCAAACAACTAGACACACTGACAAAACAGACAAACAAATACATACTTAGTTCTTATATTAGTAACTGAAGCTGAACCCTCACTTCCACAGCTATGAGCCTTCTAGAAACCATGACAGAATTGTCACAAAGTATTACAAATTTAGATGCCATTTTCCTTCTAAGAGCACTACTTGTACATCTATCAAAAATCATACAAAGCGATTGTCATTTCACATGGCCACAAAGTCCATAATTGTCAAAGTAACAAAAGCTACAACATGCAAGACTTGACAGTAGCTTGTGATTACACAATGTTAGGTTCCATAATTATATTACACCAGCTAGAAAAACGAGATATCGTGTTAGGTTTGTTGTTTATTTCCAACAAAAATTCAGTACACTGTTCTGGTAAAAACTTTCATGAACATTGGCAGCTATGATTGGCGGGTTCATCCATTGCCTATGGTTGCTACCTACGATCACATGCAAATACTGCTCCATGATTGAATCATACCAAGCGTGCGAGACATTCCTGAAGTGTGATAGGGCATATTCAGCTACACATCTATCCACATATATAGTCACACAGACCAGAAGTGAGTATGCTGCTCGCTAAGTCACATAATTGTTACAAGGTCCCATTTTTAGCTGAAAGTAGCCATGTTTCAGATCAATTGGCTTACATAAAACTGACCACACAAAATGGAACACCTAGCAGTATTACCAACTTCAGAATTATAGTTAGTAATTGAGGTAGCAGTAAACACACATGACATCTTACATCACCTTTTCTTTAGCAGATGAGAAAGGTTTCATTGGTGGTGGTTTGAAACTTGATGGATAATTGGCACTGGGCATAAGACTATTTGGCTTTGCAGAAACCGGTAATGGTGGCTGATTCTGAATGTAGAAATCAATCAATCACACATACATACACACACACCATTTCCACGTTTATAGACAAACAACCTCAACAGGCGAGGTGCTTCGATTCGTGCCAATTGAACGAACATTTGGCTTCGGAGAAACAGGTAATGGTGGTTGCTGCTGAACATAGAAAAAATCACACACATGCACACAGCATTTCCTTGATTACGAATAGAAACCTCAACAGGCGATATGTTTTGATTCATACGAACATTCGGCTTCGAAGAAACAGGTAATGGTGGCTGTCTCTGTAATTAAAAGTAAATCAAGCACACCACTTGCATGCAAAAAAGAAAAACCTCAGTCGATGAGCTGTTGTGACGTACACTAGGCGGGAAAATGCTTGGCTTTGCAGAAATAGGTAATGGTGGCTGCCGCTGTCAGTAAAAATGAAGTAAATAAACTAGTTACAGCAACAAGAAAACATAACACCTCAGTTGGTGAGCTGTTTCTCTTCATTGGTTTTGGTGATACTGGTCGCCGTGGCTTTTCGTCACTAAGAGCATTGGCAGTACCTCTTCCAAAGACTCCGTTCTCCTAAACAGTAATGATATCATTCATTTCCATATATTCTTGAAATTAATTAATTAATGAGAAACATATCAGCAACATATCAGTAAATGAAAACCCTGTTGCTGCATCCATACTAGATTTTTACAAAAGATCAGCCAGTACAAACTAAAATCAGAAAGACTCAATGAAATACCTGCATGTTGCTTGGTTGTTCAGTAAATCTGTTGTCTTCACTGCCCCGTCTTTCTGATATAGCAGGATTAAAATCTGCTCCGGCTATAACAGGCTTTGTGTCTCTTCCTGGTAATGCAGGCCTTGAATTTCCACCTGGTATGACAGGCTTTGTGTCTCTTCCTGGCAATGCAGGCCTTGAATTTCCACCTGGTACAGAAGGTAGACATGCAGGCCTTGAATTACCACCTGGTACAGGAGGTAGACATGCAGGCCTTGATTTTCCACCTGGTACGGGAGGTGGAAATGCAGGCCTTGAATCTTGACCTGGTAGGAGAGGTGAAATTGCAGGCCTTGAATCTTGACCTGGTACAGGAGGTGGAAATGCAGGCCTTGAATCTTGACCTGGTAGGGGAGGTGAAAATGCAGGCCTTGAATCTTGACCTGGTGCAGGAGGTGGACATGCAGGCCTTGAATCCTCAACTGGTAAGACGGGTTTCGAGTCTCTAACAGGTAATGTGGGCTTCAAATCTGCACTTGGTACGACAGGCTTCATGTCTCTTCCAGAAAATATGGAATTTGAACGTCCATCTGGTACAGTAGGCTTTGAGTCTCTTCCTGGCAACATAAACCTTGAATCTCCATCTGGTAAAACAGGCTTTGAATCTCTTCCTGGCAGAACAGGTTTTGTGTCCCTTCCTGGCAGAAAAGGCTTTGGATGTCTTCCAGGTACAACTTCCATACCTGGTTGTGATGACATTGCGTCCATACCTGGTAATGGTGGTCTATTGTCTGTAGCTGGTAATGGGGGTCTATTGTCTGTAGCTGGTAATGGTGGTCTATTGTCTGTAGCTGGTAATGGTGGCTTAGTGTCTGTAGCTGGTAATGGTGGCTTAGTGTCTGTAGCTGGTAATGGTGGCTTAGTGTCTGTAGCTGGTAATGGTGGTTTTGCATCCATAAATGGTAGTGCTGGCTTACTCCCTCGAAACGGCATTGCTGGTTTTGTGTCTCTACTTGGCATAGTAGGCTTACAATTCCTACCTGGAGCAGGTGGATGAAATTCTCTCCCTTCATGAAACTGTGTTTCCTTCAAATGATCAAAAGTTGGACGAAGACCAGGAGCAGGCAGTGATGGCCTAGGTGGCAAAGCCATATCCCTCACATCATCAACTGAGTCATCTTTACTTGGCAAACGTGGTGGTTTTGAGCGAGCAGGTGATAATCTACCACCATGCCCACCCAGATTGGGTTTTGTGCTTCGATCAGGAAGACTTGGTTCCTTAGGCAAGCCAGATTGTAGTTTGTCTTTAGAATCCTCTCCTGGTCTAGGCAGAAGTGATTTTGGACCTCCACATGTAAATAGATTCATCTTTTGAGCAACATTGCCACTTGGTTTCTGTGGATCTGAAAAGGCTGGATCACCAAATCGTGCAGGAAGAGAAGGCTATTAAAATAAAAAGTCAACAAAATGAGAGCCAATGTATAGTGACGGTCATACCTTTGATATAACAGGAGGAAGGGGAGGTTGGACTTCAACATCATCATCTATTTATAATAACAAGAAGTTCTTACTTACTAAATACTTACAACAAATAAAGAGATCAACTGTCACCAGCGTCAGGTGGTAGATCATAGACTCCCTCTGGACCACCATATCCAAAATAATCTACAGGTGGTGGTGGCTCAGTTGGTGACATGGGCTATAAGCAGAAAATAAACAAATTCACTAAGAATATCACTTTGGCCATTCAAGAAGTAGCACCTGGTTTGAAAAATATCCTGTGCAACCAGGTTGTGACATTACCACAAGGCAAATAACACATTAACTTAGGAGACGTATGTACTTTCATAAATGTGTACCTTCTTGTTGAGTCCTGCAGTATTACACAACATACTTCTCATCTACTTTACAGTGAGCTTAATTTGAGCTATACCTTATTGGTGGAGGAATTCTACGCGGAAGCTGCACATGTACACATGCACACAATTATAGAACAACATGCCAAGTTCGAACAGAATTGTTCTTACCCTTTTACCGGGTGCTGGATCTGCAGCAGCAATGTTACAAAGTAATGAACTAACCAATAACAGTCTGTAGAACAACTCACTTGCTTCTATCTCTGGTACTTCGTATGTTTCCAGTTCATCCGTGCCTTGTGGTGGAACATATAACTAAATCAAATTATCAAATTGCTATCACAGTCCCTTATATGATTACATAATTCATACACTTTCATCCGCTAAGTATTCACGATGAGAGTCTATATCATCTGGCTCTACAAGTATAGTACAAAGTAACATGCTGCAATCAGTAGATAAAAAGTCAAAAGGCAAACCAGGAGCATCATATATCTCTTCATCATCCACCTCATACACTCCCTGTCCGCAAACAACACACATAATCAAACAGAACATTCCAATCACACCAGTACCATGTTTTCACCTGTTGCTGTGCAGGCAATGTAAATCCTGCAGCTTGAAACTTTTGTTGGATGCTCTGAAACTGCAGATGATAGTAACATTACTTAATTAATTCATGACAAAATTTGTTTGTGTCCTGCCTTTTTTGCTCTATCTGCAATCCCTAAAAGACATTTCATAATAAAAAGTAATATCAATAATAATCAATTTGTAATAGTAATAATAATTATTGTTATAATAAAACAGCAATCAATACAAAATGTTTGCACTTTTCCCATACTGCACACCTTATCTAACTGTCCTCACAAAATACCCATTGCTACTTCTGTAGACATGCATTCAGTACAAATTATGGTTAGCTATAAACCCACGTTGGAAAAGACAGTCAGTTGCCCAATGTTGCAGTGTACTTACACAAGTCATCTGCATGTAAAACCTCTGAATAATAGATTAAACATCTGACAACCTAAAGTAACATATCACATCATGCAATATTGTGCAACACCTAAGGCCATTAACAAGCCTTCTACAGCGTTAATAGTGTTAACATCATCACTCAGTTAAGTTTGTCTTCTCTCTTCAGGAATAACTACATACAGTCTTAGCATAACAGGTCCTCAACTGATGAATGGAAACGTTCACAATGCATACTAAACTGTATGTGCACATATACATATAAACAGGAGACTTGCAAATTGAGTGACAATTATAGACTAACCTCAAGAAATTAATTAAATACCATGAAACCTGACATGTTTAAACTGGCATGACCTATGCCCCTCCCTGGCTAATGTTATGAAACCAGGCAAAAAGGAAAAAAGGGGAGAGCCCAAAGTTGTCCATACAATTGTAACAGAATTGTTCTGATAGAGTTCTTCATCAACACAGCAATCAGTAATTCAATTTCAAGTAAACAATTACTCTACATCGTGAGAAAAATATCAAAATCTGACAATGATTTCATGACTAAAACATTCTTTTTTTTGGATGTCATATGAAGAAAATTACATATGAAGAAAAACACTCAAAGACTACAGTGAGTGAAAAATGAAATTGCCTAGTCATTGTTTCATCAATACAATGTATTATGTGACAACATTTAAACATGACAGCATGTGCCTAAAAATCCTGCTTTGTGATTGAACAATTTCCTTCATTCCTGAAGCATGACCAAATAGATATAAACGCAACTTTTTGTCGCCATTTTATAGTGCACTCCTTGTGAGTCCCACAACTTCATCAAGTTGCACTACTACAACCCATAGTTTTTAGTCAATAATTACAAAATCAGAACTACGCTAATCTCACTCTGTTCACTGCTTGCTACATACAAACTGCAAAGTTAGTTATGAAAACCAAGTATACCTTCTGGTACACTGCAATCTTCTGGTGGCTCCTCATATTCAGAATCATCAGACTGATAACATTCAAATATAAAATAGATAAATACACTGTCATAAGAAAACAATACTCAACCATACCGACTCAAATTCATCAGAACCCCATCCACCTCCACCTCCTCCTCCACCCACTACGTCATCTATAACCAAGTAACTGAAAAGATAGAATAAAACAATTTGTAGCTTGCTTACCCATCGCAGTATAGTAATCTGCTTGAGGAACAGGTGGTGGAGCTCCCAAGTCATCTCGTCCAATTTTCTTTTTCAGTTGTCCTCTATTGGTTAGATGACATAATCAGACAGACATCATATGTCAATTTAAAAGTCGTAAAGCTACACTTAGAAATCCACAATAGTTCACAAACTCTTGTATGTCATACAGCTCCTAATCTAACTAATAATGTGTTCACACTGATAGTCAAGTAGCCCTATTTCCTTCTTACCAAAGTCTCCCTTAAACTCAACTGCATTCATACCTATGTCAAGAATACTTAATTCATACTTAGAATAAGGGTCTTTGCCATTTGCCTTATTTTCATCCTTACCTTTAAGTCAAAGTTTCTCCTGGTGTGAATGCACCTAAAGTTACAGGTAGTGTATCATACATGCTGTTGGATGTAAGTATTCATGCACTGCCTCTACACTATACCAATAGACTCTATCAGAGTGTAGATTTTACAAGTCTTCAAGCTTTCCTTCCAAAAACGAGTGGAAGAAATGTCTACAGATGATAAGTACGTGTTTTGTATTTCAGTATAAGTAAAACTGATCCTTGTTCCTCTCTCTTTAGTTTGTACATCTCTACAGGCTCAACAGTAAACAAAATTTCCTAGGGTTAATTTTATAACAATTAAATCACAAGCCATAATTCTCTATTTCTATACAGCAAATACCATGTTTTACATTGTACCAATTGATCTCTTAATTTTCTTTCTATCTTAATAAAAAGACCTGCAAATAGATTAATCTTAAAATATCAATCTAGATGATGTGAAGAAAGTGTGACCACTAACGATACATTTGCACAGTCAAAAATGCGAATAGATGTAAATTCTTCCAACTTCATTGATGTTGAATCCACACAACATAATGTTTCCATACCAGCTACATCGTTTACCATGCAATTTCACAAACTAATTTTTAGTTACCTGAGTCTTGTCATTATTCCTGGCTGCCGACTGATCTGGCTATTTGGTAGAATAGCAAGGGCTTTCACCAACTTTCTGTTGAACAGTACAGCAACAACCAACAACTGCCTTGTCAACTGCTTGTGTATACAAACATCCTATAATCTTACTTCTTGTCTTTTTCATTGATCCGTCGCTTAGAGTTCAGCTCAGTGTCAGTCATGAACTATAAATGAATTCAGCACACAATAGAACACGTCTAAACTGTAAATAGACTATTAAGCTAGTAATTAACTACTAAGCAATCTGTTATAGTCCCTCTTCATTATTGTACTCTCTTCACAATGAAAATTATAACATTAGAAAATGATTTCCTACGTAAAACTAACAACAACATCATGTTGCATGAGGTTAATTGGTTTGCTTTAATTAATAATTAACTTCAGTTTTCTATTATAAGCTTATGCAACTGCAAACAGTTTATTGAGACATTTGCCTTGGTGAGATTTTTATAGGTTTTAGTTGGACATTCCTAATTCATATAATGAGCTTTTTCTAAAGTTATACTCCAATTATTTACAATTAGGTAAAAACTTTATGTGTGCAGAATGAAACCACTTGGTTATGTACATGTCAGGTTTAGCAATTTATTTCAATGGCAATTCCTAGTAAAAGTCAACAACAAGAAACACCAAAAACGACTTATCTATCACACATTCACAACAAAGCCTACTTGGAGAGGGGTCATCCAAATAGTGACTCTGCCCACACAAACATGAAAGCCGAGGTGTGGGAGAGTTCACTTTCAGAGTTCACGCACGAAAATAGTCTTCATGACGTGAACTGGTCTAGCGAATCAACAATCAAACCACAAACAGAAGAACTAGAACTGTCACTGACAAAGAGGCCCCATTACCGTAAAGATTATTACCGTAAAGATTTCGATAGTAGAAAAACTTCTAAATTTAAAACACGACAACTGCTAAATGACTACGAAACGTACGTACCAACAGAGTTCTGCCGTCGATTCTCTCCTCGGCAAACGTGTCAATGCTGCTGTGTAGACCATTCTGTGGAATCACACATGTACATAGTTAGTTAGCAAAGCAGTCATACCGTACCACCTAGCACCAATGCAGTCTGTCGCAACCACAAACTCCCTCTCTTCCTCTCCTGTAGCTACTAACAACGGGAAGTTTACCTGTCGTAACCACTGGAGCAACCGATGGACATTCCAATTCGAGATGTCTTCGTAGTTAGGAAACGCGCAGCTCAGCTTCTTCTTAGGACGAGACATTGCTCGCGTAGCGTAAAATCGATTCTGAAAAAAACGTGAGTATAGGGCGAGACGACAGCTCACGCCAATAACAACAAACACGTGATCAGATTTTAACGCTCCCGGATACTCTTAGTCTTGCGTGAGTCTGGACAGACGTCAAATGCGGGTACAAACGTGCGTACGTAATCTATGATGCGTGTTCTGTGGTACGCACTTACCAAATGGTTTGGTTTGTACCTCCTGAATACTTCCTACAAAGTGCGGCGTCTAGGGAATGAAAGGATCCTAGTTAGCAAGTAGATAAAGTTCTGTTAATTAATTAATGTTGTAGTAATATAATTGAGTAGTACTATTAAAAATGGTGTACACAATGAAAATGAATTGAACAGTGGAGCATTACACACAAGAGTACAGAATGATAACAAGAGCCAATATATATTGACCTTTACAAACTAAAATTGATATCAATGACACTAATTAATATTAATTTACCGTACAAAAATTAAATTTAGATAGAGTACAAGAGGTGGATGTAAATTTGTTAGATATGAACAAACAGCAAATACCTTATATAAAAGATCCATGCTTGAACTACTATTGTAAAATGCTATATGGTTCATTATCCGTCTGATCACACCTCTATGTCGATTCTAAGAGAAGCCACTTGTCAGCATTTAATGACTTGCTCCTCAGTAAACTAACCTCCTCCTTTTAGAAAAGGACGTAGCACAAGAGATGCCCAACGTCCATGAGAATGTCAGCAACAACAAACCCTTTGTTTGCCATATAAGTCCCAGATACAATCGATGTTTTCTCTGGTAGCCTGCACGAAGAGACAGGAACCAATGTCTAGGCTTCGTAACTGTGCACAGGACTAGAATCGCACAACGCCAGCTGGCTAGCGCACTAGCACAATATAAGGGATAACGTCTGTAAACAGCCTGGACGCGGGGTGTATCTTATCTATTGTGGACATTTTTTCCTCCGTTACAGGAAGCGACTGAGCCTGAGTAACAGCTGGACTAGTAGATACCTGAATGGTTGCCTGAAATCTGGTATTTTGGGCCGCAGTCAAAACCATGTTCTGTAGTGTATCACCTCTGTGTAAAATGGCGTCCTGCCTTTCAATTTTGCAGAAACCAAGTGTTCTGTCTACGATACAATGCAGGAGACAATCAATCATGTTTAGATGAACGTCTGAACTGTAAACTGGGTCTAGCATCTTTTTGCGTTGCTGGTGGAGCTGATTATTGATATCAGACAAGGTAGTTTTGACCTTCCACTTATCCTAGGTGAGTTTGTAGGTTTTCATTTTGTGTCTTATTGTTGCCAGATCTAGTAGCAGCAAAGACAGTCATTTCTGACTGGATTACGAATGTCGCTGATATTGACATTCCACCTACTTTGTTCGTTCTCATTTCATACCCTATTGTCGCCAGATGTAGTAGCAGTGAAAACAGCTAGATTGTCAGTGGATTACTGATGTCTAGATCTAGTGTGAGTGAAGATATTCAGGTGTTTACTGGACTGGAAATACACGTTCGCTCCATGCACATAATGCGCATCTTTAGCACGTTACAATCAACATAACTAGGCTCAAAACTTTACCAAGGTACTCGATAATTGCTTAACTAACGTCAGGGCACTTTCATGATGCAACAAAAAATCGATTCGTATACCTCAAATTTGTGTGTGTGTGTGTGTGTGTGTGTGTGTGTGTGTGTGTGTGTGTGTGTGTGTGTGTGTGTGTGTGTGTGTGTGTGTGTGTGTGTGTCATGGTTTACACATATGTTACCAGGGTACATCATCTGCACACTCACTCGAACATGGTAATACTGGCATGTAATTCAAAACATCACAGATCAGCAGAATGAGAAAATGAAAAGCTTTCACACAGTCCATCAACCAACCACATCATTCTATTAACGTTGGTGCAATAACTGATAAGGCATCTAAATAACACCTTTCTTCAAAATGATGTTACCATATAGAGCTGTCTCCCTACATTAATAAATACATAAAAAGAATTGCTTGACATGCATACACATATCTGTGGATAGAAAACAACAAACCCAGTAGCAACGACTGCAAACGCTTTCTTTGCACGTTCATAGAATGCAAATCTTTCAACCATTTCAATGTCAACCTATATTGCAATCAATAAATAAAAACAGTATATTGATGCATAAATGACAACGGTTCCCACATACATTCCTACAGTACACAAGAAGTGAGCTACTCTAGAAAGTAAACCTTAGTAATATACAACAAATACAACTAAATGTTCCAAAGTGAAATCTCTCTGATACCGATACACTTAGACATTTATATATGTACTAGTATTCACAAATAGATAAACAGGCAATATAAAATGCCACATACATACACAAAGCAAGCTGACTCTCTAGCACACACAGGCATGTAGGCACCAAGCCACTCACATATTCTTTGACAGTCTCCAACAAGGACAATATGCTCTGCACTCCCACTGCCCTCGCAAACTGCCCTCGCAAACTGCCCTCGCAAACTGCCCTCCCTCTCCCTCTCCCTCTCATCCCTCCCTCTCTCTCTTGTCCCTCCCTTCCTCACTCTCTCTCACTCTCACTCTCAAGAATTCTACAGAAAATCAACAAAATAAAATCAGCCCAACCAAATTATAGCTCATAGTTACACCTTATGACACTACACAAATAAAAAGACATCTAGAAGATAGCACTTATAGTTGAAGTAGGGTGTCTACACAAAACTGACCAACAGACTTGATAATTAATTAATTAATTAATTAATTAACTATTAAGTATTTTACTGATTATAAGATACTAAACATATTTTACCTTCTTCCCTCCAGCATGACGATCTGCACTGTTTAGAATTTTTGAATACTCATCCCACACAGGAGTGCCAAGCCCTCGCGCTTTGTCGCTTGGTACAAGGTCCATAAGAGTGACCTACATATACAACAAGTACATGTAATCAACCCTTTGTCGCAACCAAAACATAGACTCTCATCTCAACTGCTTGTGGTACATATGTGTCCAAAGGTAAGAGAGTCATCACAGCAGACAAAAGTGGTGGTATTCCATGACCTATACAATTATATTCATGCAATCAGTTAATTTATAGGTAATGCATAATAATAGTAATAAAAGTAGTACTAGTAATAATAATGTATTTAGCACGTGCAAAAGTTCTCTTTGTGTACAGTCCAGGGGTGAAAGCCTCTGAGAAGCCACCTGTGGACATGAAAGAGACCTACAGATGGCTGAAGTCATCAAATCTTTCTGCTGCAACCGAGGGACTGGTTGTTGCTGCTCAAGACCAAGCTCTTCGGACTCGGTATTATGAGTGCAACATTCTGCATCAATACGTCAGTCCTACTTGCCGCTGGTGCAGTGCAGGACTGGAGACAGTCGACAACATTGTGGCAGGCTGTAGTGCTTTGGCACCGATGGACTACACTAATCGACACGATCAGGTGGCCTCCATTATCCACTGGGACATTTGTCGGCAGTTTGGGGTTCCAGTGGAGAGCAGATGGTACCGGCATCATCTTGATAGGCTTGTGGAGACGGACGACATTACTATGATGTGGGATACAGCCATCCCTCCTGTTAAGAAGATCGGTGCCAATCGTCCTGACAAACATTTGTCTTCTTTTTGCAACATCACCAGGAAACAAGCTGAGAAGTTGGTTAAGTACAGCGGGATGGCAATGTCGGACACTGGTTGCCAGTGGTGTTGGATACGTTGGACACAGTGTATGCAGGTATAGGTGGCTGGACATTATTCCAGGTCATCACAACCTGCAGCACTTACAGAAAACAGTGCTTCTTGGATCTAGTCAAATCCTGCATAAAGTCATGTCTTCTGTCTAGACAGCCATGATGGTCCTAAGCACCTCTGACAAACCAGACCGATCTGGTTGAACATGACGATTACTGTCTACCATACAGAAATCTGTTCTTTTGCACGTCAACAAGATTTCTTGATGTTGAGTAGGCTGACATCTTAGTCTTGGCAGTAGCCTCAGGTTCTTTTATAACTTGACTATGCTGCTACTTGCATTGCTCTTATTTTTGGATAGTCAGTGTAAGTAGTTGACGCTGTTAGCCTAAATCTCTTAGTCTATTGCTTGACGACTAATAATTGGGCTGATGTGGTTTAGCTGTCCAGCATACATAGCTTTCCTAGTTATGTATATAATAATAATGATGATGATAACAACAAGAACAATAAATCATAACAGCAAAACAGAAAGCAACAATGCTAAAAACCACACAGCAAAAACATGGCACGTGTGAATAATTCTGACACACCACGTACATGTGTACAAGTTAAAATTGGTAAAAAAGTTCCATCATAGACATACGGGTTGTAAAGTAGCCCCTAGCCTGGTCCGTATGTGGGTGGCGCGATTCAGACAGACAGCGCAGCAAACTACTACGTACATGTACTAGTGGGATGGTTTCACGTGATGGCATCTAATAATACGTACAATCCTTGCCATCATTACCTAATAATTTACAACAACGTGTAGCAAATATTGTCTGCGGCTTAGTAAATTTGTTCACCTACCATCCGCTCTCACGAGCTCTGGTCCATGTTTACACACCGATGCACTTGGAAAGTTAGCATCAGCAAGTACTACGATAGTGCTGAACGATTAGACGTTAGCAGAAAGCTGCGAACAAGACGGACAACCGACCAAGTTCATCGCCATGGCCCATCCGAGCCAGCACGTACAGCAGTTCAGGCGATAGAATACGCGGAATAGTCTTCAAAATCACCATTTTTAGTAGCCAACCTGCTTTACTTGTTTACCACGTGAATAGGTCACGTGACATTGCTTGTTTGAACACGCATTGTGTTGAGCTAGGTCGACGTTACCGTGCAATGACTGACCTCGTAACATTCTGGGGTGAGCTTTGAGATGCTTTAATTAATTGCATCTAGACTTATTAGCTGCTTTGTGAAGGATGCGAACTGAAAGGTTCTACAAAAGAGGCCACGTGGGCTCCCGGCAGAGGCGAAGATACTCAATTGGACGACGGCGATGAAGTTATGCTGTCATTAAGTCAGGTAGAGCGTTGAGCGATTTAAACTTACGCCAAGTGCTGTTTGTGCTTTTTATTAATAAATATGTATTTTAATTAATAATACTGCTGCAGGCCTGTGTTGGTGTCTCAGCAAAGGAGACGGAGTGGAATGTTGTAGATGTTGCGACGAAAGACCGCAGTGGTGAAGATGTGCAGCACACAATAGTTCAACTGAAGCGTAGCGCCTTTCCGCACGTACGTGGTGCTGAACATTTCTACTTGAAATAATTAAAAATTGAATTTTTAATTAAATATTTAAGTTAACATGATTGTTTACATGTCTAGTGGGTAATCTGGATTTATTACTAAATCCGGTTGAGTGTTGGGCTGTGTTTCCACCAGCTGCTAGTTTATAAATGTGTTTACAACTAAACCAGTTCAATAAAGCGACTGTTTACTAGAAACTTGCACATCCTGGATGTGCAAAACAAACCGTCTAGGAAAGCCTTAATTTGAAGTATTGGGCTGCTCTGTCGCCGAGTCAGGGCAACTGTTGGTTGCCATTGATTCAGCATCTGCTAGTAGGAATTTGCATGATGATGACCAAGGACACCCTGTTCTCCCTCTCCGTAGCTGCTGATTTCTTTCCCTTAGTTAACGACCCTTACATGCTTTAGGGCAATCCTATCCCAGCAAAATAGTCACCATCATCAAAATAGCTTTTTCAGAAGCCATCTAAACAAGCGCGCTACTGTCACATGACAGTTAATCCTAAACCACTTTGCTAAAACCTACTTTGAAGTAGGTTTAAAATGTGGTTTAGTTGGGGAAACAGGTCAATTCTAATTCTTAATTAAACCAGTTTAGCTTACCACTTGCTAAACAGGTTTAGGCACTAGTGGAAACACACCCTTGGACGATTTTTACTGTGAAGCTTACACTGTGAGGCTGGGGAGAATTACATCATTACATGGACTGGTTGGTCATTGCTTTAACAATGGTTTACACAGTCATTCAGTATGAGAAGGGAATGATTGTAGGCCTCACTATGTGACATAGAGCAGCAGTTCAAATGTCTCCTATGATTAATTAATGATCATTATGATTAATAATCATCAAAATTTTGGTCAGTGTAAGAAAACTGAAACAGTGCCGGTGTTTGAGGCAAAAGAAACATTTAATACCAAATGCAAGAACAGCTAATAGGGTACATACATAGTATTACTTAAAACAAGTTGGCTAGATGTTAAGCTATGATCTGATGGACAACATCTACAGTATAAGGATGCCAACATGCATGTCACTTAGTTTTCTTCCAATGTTAGTTAAGTCCCACATCCATCCACTGTGTGTGTGTGTGCACGCGCGTGCGTGCATGTGAGTACTCCTTTCAATCTTTCAACTAGCAATCACCGTATTTCATTGTTACTGTAAGTTTTACATCCTATTATATTTCATTCTTGTAGTGTCCACTGAGCATTCTTCTCACATCAGAGGCTACATTCAAACTTGTTCAAGGTGACCTCAATATCTGTGTGATGAGCTGGTGGGCTACATCAACTTGTGATGCTGTTTAGGAAATGGACCAGTCCATATTACTGGCGAAGAAAGAATCAGCTTTGATGCTCGTAAGGCAGTTGAGGCTCAAAATATTTACCTGTTCCAACATCATCTTACCTCGTGTGCCACATTTGCAAGGCACAAATGCTAGCAACCATTATTAGGGGCAAGCATATGTATTTCCCTTGCCATAGTGCATGCTGAATTTACAGAAAATACCACCTTTGTCTGCATCAAATCTTAGGCTCTTGTTGCTGTTCAGTCATGTCTTCTGAAATGTTTGCTTTGTCTTATTGGGCACCACTTCTGTGCTTGCTTTGCTACATACCAATAGTCCCTATTGTTTGTGACCACCCCAAAAGCCTATGATAGACATGTGATAGGGTTTACCCAAAACGCCAATGCTGACAGTCCTGTAGCATCAAGGTCTAGCATGGGGCTCACTCAGTCCACCATTATGAACTACTCAATAGAGAAAGAATCGAGTCTTTACTTGGTTACCTCAGAGCTTTGATACTTGCAAACTTTGAAAGTTGGCCTGGCCTGATCTTGTGACTGCTTGTCTTACAAAGAGATTGACTTGTCTGGGACAGGTGTTTATTGTGAGCCTTGCTGAGTTGACAATGAATGAAACTGACTAATCATTTGTCATTTGTATCATTCACAAGGGGGTTTGGAAGTTGATGATGAATCAGATGAAGAAGAGATGGAGACATTTGTAATAAAGGACCAAAATGTCGTAGATGGTACGAAGAATAAAAACAATCTATCTGCTGCTGCAACCTACAAAGCAAGTCCAGGAAAGGATTCTAAACCTACTAAACAGCTTCCAACAAAGTATGGTACAGTGATGAAGGATAATCTCATTTCTAATGAAGCTGAAGAAGATGACGATGACAGTGATGAAGAGGAAGCTTCTGGAGATGAAGGCTCGGGTGAGGATAGTGATGAAGAAGATAGCGATGACAATAATGACGACGACGAGGAAAAGATAGAAGCACCACCAATGAAGAAGAAGGTGAGTACTTTATTAACCACCATGCAGTGGACTTACACATGGTTGAGACTTCTGGTTTAGAAAACGAGTAGTCAAGCAGAATCTGCATTGAAAGGAAGTCCACTTCTAGCTAAAAAGAAACACCCAGATGCAGCAAGTCAGACGGGTAAAGCTAAACAACAAGGATCTGCCAAGACTCCAACTGGTTCTGTCAGTCTTGTCCATATTTCCCACTATGTTGTGTAGTGTTTCAAAGCATTCTTTTTCAGGGTCAGACTGAAATACAGAAATTGAAAGAAAAGTTGTTGCAGGTAAATTGGATTTAATTGATTTGTTTAATTTTCATTTATAACTGGAACGGTGTTCCTCTGCAGTCTCCTCAAGTTCCCAAGAAGAAAGATAAGTTCTACAACTTTCTGAAACATACACACAAGCTGCAAGATATTAAGGTCAATAATACCATCTCTTCCTCATTTTATATAAAGCCATGATGCTCTCTTGTAGACCCAGAATGAAGTTTGGGGTTGGTGGCAGCAGCAAAAAAAGACAAAACCGTGAGCAGTAAAGGAATCACTGTTGAGTTATTGTAGTGACTTGTAAGCGAAACATTAGTGGTAAAATTTAATGCTGCTTTTTAACTACCAAACAAAAATGGCAATGGGAACAGAAAAGAACTGGTCACCTACAGTCCACGTGAACAGGACAATTGCTGTTGGCTGATCAGGCTTGATCCTTGAGTTGAAGCGAATCTTTCAACTGGCAAACCATTACAACATTCAGTGCAAGGATTTGCCATCCCTACTGTATAATCTGCACACATTATTAGAATTGCCATTATACAATGTAGTACTTCAGCACAGCTCTACCATTGTCCCATAATCCCTAGTAATTCTGTCACAACACTTTGTAGACTATGAAATAATGAGTTGCCTTGTTTGCTGAAAGTCATATGACCTATGGGGTCTTTCTCTCTTGTAACCATTTGTGTGAGTGCAGTAACAGACACGCTACTGATTGGCAGTCGTTTGCCATACACATTAGACACGGCACTACTAACCGAAGGCCACGACAATGCAGTTCTCAGTAGTTGAAGCAACAAAGTAGCCGCTCCTTCACACAGCACTGGAAAGGCACTACAAAAGCGACAGACGGTTGGGAGAACGGACAACATAACTTCTTTGCAAGTGTCCCTTGGTTGAGATGTCAACATTGAAGTCAAATGTGCAAAACACAGCCGGCCGACTTCCATTGTCTCCACCAATGGATATTGAACAGCGAGATGAGATGCCAAGTGAATGGCAAATAACTAAAACGAGTCAAACTAACTTGAAATGAATCGGAAGCAAGTTGGAATACCTCAACCTGTTTCTTGAGTTGTGGCTGTTTGAGCAGTTCGGGTAGGAAGTCACGGCAAATATGCATGGACGGTACATTACTCACTACGACAGGAATCAGTTCCAATTTATATCCCTACAACAAGCCAATAATCCGTTACAAAAGAAAGATCCTCACACACACACACACACACACACACACACACACACACACACACACACACACACCACCACCACCACCACCACCACACGAGCGCGTGCCTCACCTGAAAATGAAGAAGCTTCGCTAATGTAGGGTTTGAGATGAATGTTTGATGAAGGAAGGAACACACGTGACATCGTATCTCTTGTAGATCACTCAGTTGACGACCACTATGACTGATCTATTGACAAAGAAAGCAACTAAAAAATACATTTACCTTTCAAATGCTGTACTGTACAGACTTCACACAAAATACAAAAATAGGCCTCTGAAGCACAGTAGACCCTGCTAGACGTGGCATATATAAATGCTGCTCCAAGTGTTCAATGACAGCTCTAGACAGCGCTAAGGCAAGGCCATTCATACATGGCAATTCAATTATCAAGAATTATGTGCACAAACAGCGAAATCTTAGTTCTCTCCTAACTGTTCATACCTATTTGCTTTGGAAGTTTTTGTCAGCTCTAAGTGTGACCTTTGTATGTATTTATGTATGCATGCATATATGTAGGTAAGTACTGTAACTGATGATCGTAGGTATGTTTGTATGTATGTATGCCCATGCTAGGTATTCTCTGTACATGTACCTATGTGCAGATAATGTACGTACATGTACATGTATGTATGTATGAATACGTCTGTACATGTATGTCTGTATGTAATCCTAGAGTTAGACTGAATTTACCAAAACTCAGTTGGTTTTTCTTCATTTCTGCCTTGCGTAGCGCACTGAATTAGCTACAAATATAACTTCCAAATGTGCCATTGCTGTAATGCAATGTTGGCATGGCTCTACATGTATAGTTGCTCCCTTTTCAAGAAATAAAAGACCCCTCATGTACATATGTACGTATATTTAGTGGGCAAATGTTCCAAACTGCCCTAACATGCAGAACATCTCAATACAAACAATGAGCACAGCAGCAACACAGTACCTCATTCTCTTCTTCATTTGGTAAACAAATCTCAAGTAACAGCTGAGCAGCAACACTGTCTTGAGTGTTCTCTATGGCAAGTCTTAATTCATCTCGTTCTTGTCCTGTGAGACCATCTCTTCCTTCCTGCTGAGTAACATTAAACTCAATGGGATGAAGGAAAGCATGAGCAGACAGATGAGATTTGGACGCTACAAGATAAGCTTTCAGGACATGAAGAACAATCTCAAATATTGGTGGACACCTAAAATACAAACAAAAAGCTATAAATCAGTATTCTCGACTGACCCAAAAATATTGAGACATGACAAATCAACCTGAACACCCTCACATCACATCTTAGGACAGACAATGGGTCAATAGAAAGAGCTTCATGAGTGTACTCAGGACTTGTTGATGCAATTGTACTGCCATGCTGCAGTGAGTTGACAGTCTGAAGCCAGAGCCTACATAAAAAATTACAATTCGATATACAAGACATCACAAATATCTCATCCACTTCTCGTAGTGCTAGTCTCACTCAATAATGCTTAACTAATATAGGTAAGTACTTCAATGCTATTGTGACAACCAACTGTGTGCTAAACATGCCATCATTATAGCTATAGACAAAAAAGAACTTCTACGATGACAAAGTGAAGGCATTACATGTTTGCTAATAGAAGGTCAAGATTGTCAACTGTTTGCAATAGGACCAAATCAATGCAGCGGCAGGTAACCTTTCACCTTGCCTTAGTAGTTATTAGTATAAAGAAATGTATAGTAGGATGATAAATATCAGTTATCTAAACAGCTCAAATGTCACACAATCATCACATACTGTAAACCAAGAAATTGTGAAGTAACATTTCAGTACCTTCTAAAATTTCCATTTCCATAGCAATCTATTTGCAGTGAGACTCATTGGAAGCTCGAGACTCCTTGGAAACTCGAGACTCCAGAGACTCCTGGCTGGATGCACAGTACACTAGAACATTTATGCAGTCGTGCAACACAATAGTAGGTGCACTACGTAGTTAGATAATAATTGCAATAATTTACGATGTTCACAGACATTGCTGTTGACTTCTAAAGGTTTGACAACTTTCACAAAATTTTGGTAAAGATTTAATTTAGGTAAATAGGCCACACCAAAATTATCAAAATTAAATCGCCACCAATAATTTCTTTGTTTACAGTAACCACAACATGCAGGATGATGATGACAACGGATAAACCTTTCCAGTAAAAATAAAGAAAAATGACAACTAAAGATATACTAGTAGTACTGTACTAGTCCTTTGATTGCAACAAGATACAGTGCCAAAGTTATCTTACAAGCTGAACAAAACAAGATAATTCTAGTTCCAACATCAAGTAAGTAATTTGAAAAGAGAGTGATGTTAGGGCAATGCAACAGAGATTTGGTAAAGTATCAACTGTGGTGAAATCACAGTTTTGCAGTTTTGGCAAGAAAGGGGCAAACCTAAATATCCAAATGAGTCTTCTTTTTTGTTAATTTCACTTATTTAATTTGACAACATCAGTTTATGTGTGACCACCTGACCTTCTTGGAACAACCGTGTTCAAACGAAACCAGATATTGCGAACTAGCACTTGAATTTGTCTTGGAATTGCTTGATCAAGAGCAATCCTCAATGACATCATCAGATCGCGCATGTAGGGAACAAGTCGCTCTGATGGCTGCCTCTCCAAATAAAGCAGACAGACAAGTGTGTTGGGATCTGCAGCATTCAACTGGTGAAGAGCTGCTTTGCAAAAACACTCAATACAACTACAACACATAATAGATAAAAGAGTATAACCTGTTTTCAAACGAAACCGTGAGATTTTGTCTTTGTTTCCATCATGTCTTGACCAACCCAGTGTGAAAGTGTCCATGTCTCTACTAATCTTCACAACATGACTGATACTGAGACTACCGTCTTCTTCTTCGAGCCAGTCTTCCATCAAACACAGTTCGGGCAGCAGAGTTGAAATTAGCCGCACAAGGGATGGAGAGAGTTCACTGTACCAGTCGTGATGACGATCAGCAAACATAACAAGCTGCTTAACAGGGATTGACCGACAAACTGACAACATGTACGACTGCGTGTGCTGGAAGGCAACCGACCCTGCTAACCACACAAAGGTTAACAAAATACCAAACAAGAAACTAACAAAACAGGCAGGCAGACAGACAGACATCGATAAATGCACTCGATGTAGTATAAACATCGGAACTTGTCAGTTGCATGTCACCAACTACAAAGTACAGTCTTAGCTACTGCCGTGGGTAGTCCTACATACATTACTCAAAGCGTGAGAAAACAAGTTTGACAACCAATTTATTGTGTTCAGCTTTGACAAGTCTGAATTACACAGTTTGAATGCCTTGGTCTTTGCCGTTGCCACATCCCCAGGCTTAAATATCTGACTAGCTCAATTCCCCAGCAGCATTTCAATCAGCTGCAGAGTTGTATGATACAACAACATGAGACAGTTTTTTGGACATCGTGGGAGTCTGATCACTGGACAAATTCGCGTGGATTCAAGCAACATTATCTATTAAATTAGGCAGGTTTGCTTAAACCATTAGTTATGCAAGTGCCCTTGTTGCTTTTTGGCTAGTTGGACACACATATCGGTGGTACCCTCCATTTTCCTCATCTCTGTGATGTGGTGTCATGTTTGTTTTCTCCAGACAACTTTTGAGTCCTCAATGGATCAACATCAATCTCACTATGAAGGCTCTCGCTGATAATGATAATGCATACTAACATGTTCAGCTTCTTCCGAAAGACCATCGCAAATTACACCACAAGCTTTCCTGCTCATATACAAGAAAGAAATGGCAGTCTTCATATGGAAAATGCAAATTCAAGATCAAACAAGGGTACAGCTAGAACGATCTCTACAAGGACAAGAAGTTGTTATTCCCAGCAAAATCACACTTGTACTTAAACCCACTGACTTCATTTGGCGGCATCTTTGAGGTTGGGTATTTCTCCTCCGCTTGTTGATTGAAACATCGAGTATGAATGTGGGAATCTGTCGACATAAGTACCTAACATGCAAGCATGGTGGTAAGCTAGTGTGGCAGCACAATGAAATTGTCGACAAATCAAGCTGTTGCTTTTGTGAGCTTAAAATCCATCATGAGAAGAATCAGGACCAATACTCAGAGAATGAAAACTGACCCAACATATTTGTGTTGGTGTGTATAATCAAATGCCGGTGAAGCCACCAGAACAAAAATAGGTAAACTATTGTCTCAAAAATTTCTGCGTTTACACCATTTGACACTTACTAAGAAGGCTCAGTTGCATAAACACTGACATGTGAAATCATACAAATCAAACATGGTCAATAAAATTAGTGAAAGAGAGTGATCGGCTAACCAATCATTACTTATTACAACAAAACATATAGCAAACTCTACTGTATGTAATGGCACACTTGCTCTCAAAACGCATACACAGAAACACAAGCAACCAAACACAAACAGGTAAAGTCTATTACCTAACATACTTCAAGTATAGTACTGTACCTGTATGTTTCATGTTTGCTCTCATAGTTTGTTGAAACGACAGAACATAAAAGAGCATCAAAAGTCGAGGGGTAGCCTGATCCATTTGACCATAAATATGATTGCAAGACGAGAACACTTCCATTATACTCCTTTCAGAAAAGCCAACATCCTGCAGAGACCGCAATTCCATCCTGTTGGCCTGAAAAAGAGAAGAAACAAACTCTTGTACGATGACTGGTAGCAGTGGATGAAGAGGATATGTCGAATGCAAGATCTGTTGATACAACCAATCCTATACAAACACAACCAGTTTATAGAATCCAAAGTGCTAATATTCTGATGGTACTCTGACTTGGATTGAAACGCCGTGTTTCTCAAAGAGACGAGTTTTAAAGAGTTCGTGAATACAGTTGATTGGTAGAAGACCAGACATGTGAACACAGAGTTGTTTGGTAATGGGAACTTTAGCACTGTGATCTACTAATACCTGGAATATTTAAAACATCATTATGAGCATTAGAAGATTGACAATAAGATTAAAGTTTAAGACAATGCTGCAATGCACATTAAATTAACTATATTAATTAAAGAAACAGACAAAGACACAGACAGACAGACAAATGTACAGACAGATACACAGACAAATGTACAGACAGAGACAGACAAACAGACAAATGTACAGACAGAGACAGACAGACAGACAGACAGACAGACAGACACAGACATTGTTTTCTTGATTTTAAACTCTAAAGATACAACAAACAAATCTTTAAAAGTTTACAAATCCACCTGAGTCCATTACTCTGTTCATAAATTCAATTCAGACCTAATGAATTAAAACTGAATAGCCCTACCTCTAAATTTGTCTACAGACAGACAGGATTTGAAAAATATATGTATTTGACAGACAGACAGACAGACAGACAGATCTTAGTGATATACGTAGCCTTTTCTGTATTAGCATTAATGTTTTCAATAAATCTTCTTTGACAGACAGATAGACAGACAAACAAACAGGCAGATGGATTACCTAATAAACAAACAAACAAATAAAACAGACAGACAGACAGACAAATGTACAAACAGACACACAAAAGGTTAGCTGTGTAATGTGATATCTATTAGCTTTTATGTTTGTTGTCGACTAACTACTCAACGTTGACAGTCTGTTGCTGGTGTGAGAACACTATTGTATGTCAGTATGTAATACAGTACATACTGGCAGACAAACAAAGAACACAGACAAACAACAGACGAACGACTGATAGATCATAGTAAACACACGACCAGCAGACTTCCAATTTCAGTAGTTAATTAATAGAATGCTGTCCATATTAAGCTCCTCAAGACAACCTGTTGCTTGGTCTAGACTGATTAGCTAACCCATAGTAGCTCGAATTCCTGAGAATATATGAACTGACATACAGATAAATACGCAGGCAAATGCAAGCATACTGACAAAAGTATCTTCCTAGATCCTTACATAAGAATGCCCTTTGGTACATGTACAATGATGAGTACAAACACTGCTAAACAAACAGCCAACTAAACAGACACATAGACATATGGACAAGCACGAAAGCAAACACACAACATGGAAAGTACGCACATAAACTGAAAGCTAACAGTCTGGAAAAAGCAGACAGGAACGCAAGCAGGCAACCACACATTCCTAAAGTATTCATGGAAGGCCATGTAAAGAACCGCCACCAAACCAAAAGTGTCGTACATGAGCAGGTAAACACAATATTAACCAACCTCTTCAGTAAAGACATCTTGAACAAACATAATTCTAAGTGCAGCCAAACTACCAGGCCTCACACATCCCTGTTACAGTAACAATCATAAAAATGAGCAACATCAGACAACATCACACACTCAACCTGAACGCCGATGACATCAGATACAAGTTCGGCAATCGCTTCATAGTGACTGCTGTGAAAGTGAACTGCAACTAGCAGCAGCATTTCCATAAAACCTCCTTCCCCGGCTTTCATTAGACTACAACAAACACATAAAACTGCAGACAAAATGTCATTGTGAGATTTGAGAGTTGGAGCGAATTTCACTGCTGTGCAATAATATGCAGACAACAACCTCAAGTGCTTGTGCTACATCTAGGTTAGATATATACTAGCCCTATAAAGATCTCCATCATGTTTCACAGAGTTCAGATAGTATGAGAGTTGTGCAAGATGTGAGATTGTGTTGTCACAAGACTACAAAAGTCCTTAGCCATTGTTTTAGATAATGTTGACTTTAAAAAAAGCTCTCATAATTCAAAACATGAGTATACTACGATTGCTAAAGAAACAAGCAGACAAGTAACAATGAACTATGTACTGTACCACTATTGAGTAACTTGATTGATTATTACCCCACCCCAATGGTTGGCCAGATTCAAGGTCAAGTGGGATGGAACCTCTCTCAAAAATTGACACCTAAAGTTGTTAATTGATGAACCTGATTGTTTTATTAACTTAAAACAGCATGTTGCTACACTAGTAATGCTTCAAACCACCAAACCACCTTGACTACCTAAATAAAGAAACCTAATCTATAGTATCTGAGTCATCAAAACCTTCAACGTGTGGTTAACAGATGAGCACAAAGTCGAAGAATGTCAGCAAGGCACACATCTATTGCTAACAGTCATTGTGGAAAGCATCAATAGCACTAATTAATTAAAGGAACGGGTGTGAAAATCTTAGAGCCTTGGACAAAGTTGGGGCTGGGGGCTTACTTGAGCCCTGGAGTAATAAATAATCTACGCACAGCTAAATTGTCATCTGAAGACTTGCTATGGAAGACAGAGTGCTAGTGAGA
This sequence comes from Corticium candelabrum, assembly GCF_963422355.1. Taxonomy (NCBI): domain Eukaryota; kingdom Metazoa; phylum Porifera; class Homoscleromorpha; order Homosclerophorida; family Plakinidae; genus Corticium; species Corticium candelabrum. Next base: position 10,952,917 of record NC_085085.1, read on the forward strand.
GTGACCTGCAACTGAAAAAATTTGTTCAGCAGATCTAGAATTGAGTAGGTGAATTCAGTTTTAGAAATTGGTTAAAAATTACAAAAGCATCCTAATCCAAGAAAATAATAGCAATCAAGTTGATATGAAAACCTGTGCTCCTCTTTGGGTACTTTAGAGTCAATTCTGATACCCTATCAATTCTGCCATCTAACATATACAGAAGATATTAGAAAACATGAGGTCACCAAATCTGCAGGTGACAGTAACAGCTTCATCTTACACATGTTGTCAATAAATATAAATGTTTGCCACTCCTTAGCCACAAAGAATAATATAAACAATAAAGTTTAAGAGATAAAAAGTTACATAAATGCACAATGCAAAGTTGTAATTGTTTCCTGAAGCAATCAGTACTGACCATTCAAAGTTGGCACGATTGTCCAGCAGCCATTTTAACCAATCAGTGAATTTCTGACTTCGTGTTGTATCACTACAAACACACAACAATCACCTGTACACACACCAGCTTGAACAGCAGTTCAACTAAATGTTCATTAATTATTATAATACACACATGTACAAATGCACACAGACAGACAGACAGACACACAGACAGACACACAGACAGACACACAGACAGACACACACAGACACAGACACACACACACACACACACACACACACACACACACACACACACACACACACAGACACACACACACACACAGACACACACAGACACACACAGACACACACACACACAGACACACACAGACACACACAGACACACACACACACACACACACACACAGACACACACACACACACAGACACACACACACACACAGACACACACAGACACACACAGACACACACAGACACACACAGACACAGACACACACACACACACACACACACACACACACACACACACACACACACAGACACACACACACACACACACACAGACACACACACAGACACACACAGACACACACAGACACACACAGACACACACAGACACACACACACACACACACACACACACACACACACAGACACACACATAGACACACAGACACACAGACACACACACAGACACACAGACACACACACAGACACAGACACACACACACACACACACACACACACACACACAGACACACACACACACACACACACACACAGACACACAGACACACACACACACAGACACACACACACACACAGACACACACAGACACAGACACACACACACACACACACACACACACACACACACACACACACACAGACACACACACACACACACACACACACACACACACACACACACACACACACACACACACATACACACACACACACACACACACACACACACACACACACACACACACACACATACACACACACACACATCCACTATATTCCAACAGCATACCTAGCTAACATCATTTAAACACAAAAATTTGTCATAACACGGTTAAACATTTGTCAATCAAATTGACTAACAAAAGAAAACTACACCCAACCGCTAGATCTCTATAAAACACTCATAAAATCATAAATATCAACTAGATAACAATTGCCCCACCTGACAAGATGTGGATATGCCATGAGAAGACTGACAGACAGGTGAACGTAACGAACTCCACTTGACGAGACGGGAGGTTGTTGCGTCATTAACTCAACAATCAGCTCTGACGACACGCTATGCACTGTGTAAACACCGCTGCCGAGCAGCATGCAATAAAGATGCAGCAACATGTTTGCCTTGTCAACGACATCGTCAGAAAGACTACTGCGTGTACTCTCCACCAGACCATCCTCAACACTGTCAGCTAATACGCTGCCTGCCCTGCCGTCTCGACTGACAGCCACGTTGTTTTCCGTTACTGTTGTTTTCGTTTGGCCATCCATGAGAGCAGTAGTCGCGTCTCCGAGTGACACGGTGTCGTGTCCTTCCATCTCAGGGTCACGAGAAATACCAGACTGCTCCAAGCCGTCACTCGTTCCATATTCTAGTTCCATAGTTTCCTCCTGCTCAGCGGCAACTGAAATGTTAACATTAGGTAATGGAGTTGCCCGGCCTGACGGTCCTGATCCTGCTTCAGTTATATCTACCGACTGTTCCCTATTCAAAGATCGAACAGCCGACATATCTAGTAGACTCATTATTTGAGTATCGAGATGTTTCTGAAGACGCTCGAAACAAGTTTCAATTTGCTTCAAATTTTTCATCCGTCGACGAGACAGTTTGATGTATTGGCTCATCCATTCTCTAACTGACTTGTCGGCGGAGCACAGCAGAGACGTTAACAATGTGACAATGCCATCAGCAGAGCTGCTGTGGTTGAGTGTGAGCGTGAGAACGAGACCGGGCAGTTTCAACAGATTCATCGCATCTTGTCTAACGGACAACCAACTGGGAGGAAAGAGGGCGCACAGTTGGGAGAGTGCGTTACTTTGCATTTGACTTGCAAATGAACTCTCGTCTTGTAAGTCGGTCATTAAAAGCAGTATTGAGGCAACTAACACACAGTAATGTGCAATTAACATTTTACTGTTAACATAAAGTACACTCAACTTCTCTAATCCAGACCTCCAAGATCTGAACACCCCCTAGACCGGACACTTTTTCCAGTGCATAACAGGTCTTGGGACTCCGAGAGTAAGCACTTTGGTAAGAAACTCCCCGTACACGCACTCTTGACTATCACATGCCAGTGCGTAGGAAAACACGTATGTAACGTATGTAACTGTAGTACAAAGTACACATGTACGTTACAGTGTAGTACAAGTGTACTGTACACGCATACTGTATGACGTTCACCAAACTTTACATTAAAATGGTCTGGGATTCCAAGGATATAACGCACGTTAGCTATCTCTATCTTCCGGACACTCCTAGAATCCTGACAGCGGTTAGTCCCATACTGTCCGGATTAGGGAGGTTTGAGTGTACCATCATAGCAACACTATCCATGAACCCGCCCCCACTGACTTGCAAATTTGAAAGAACATAAGGGGTCGTTCAAAATTATCGACAATTTTATGAGAGTGCAAAGCACACGCTAGGGGAGGGGTTATGGCCTCTGTACGCTTTATAAAATGTTGGTCGGTAGCAAATGGGTCAAGCTAATTTCTCCGTTTTCCATAGCCAGAATTGCATCATGTATTGTTACTGTTCTAGTCACCCGTAATTACAGGAATTGTAAACATATATGACCATGGCAACTTACTCCAGTTTAGTTCTAGAACATCAGCAGTCCACAAAGAACCCAGCTGTCTCTACAATGACTTCCTCAATGTTTCGTCTTTGTCCACTTGAATGACCAGAAACCTCAAGCTGACATCATTTGGGTGGGTCAACTGGAATGGAGGAAGAACTGTATCAATGCAGAAACGTTGAAGACCACACATCAACACTCTAATAGATGGAACCATGGTCAAGCTATTGAACTGTGCAACAACAACATTGTGTACACTTTGGGGAGGGGGAGCAAGGCTTCATAAAAGCGTGCGCTTTGTACACTCATAAAATTGTCAATGATTTTGAACGACCCCTAAGTGCTTACATACTGCACACAAATACTGTTTATTCTCCCCCTCCTCAAAGTGTTATCCTTCCAGCCATCCAGGAGGGATCTTTGAATGTACTTTACAACAAATGAGTTACTCCAGGGTTCTAGCTAGAACAGTTTTTACCATCAAATTAATGGTTGGGAAGGTTTAACTCTGTCCAACCGTCACGTTTTGTATGCTCACTGCTGACAGAAAAACCTGCAATGCATGACTGATGATCATGAATGCTGATGGCCTGTTGCTTTACTGATTCTTGTGAAATTAGAGTAATTCGTGAGATTGAGGTCATCTAAATTGTAAACAAGAATGCTTTGTGTATATTTCTTCAGTAACTGTACCTTACACTCGGAAATCTCTACAAATGCCAAAGGAATGTGGCCATAACAATGTGGTGTGTGACGGTTAGGCTGCAACCCTAGTTAGAACCCTGCGTAACTCTCACTCCACTGACACCCAAAAAGTTCTCAAAATTCCTAATCACTTGGTTGCTACTACTGAAACCCAAAAGTTTGCAAAAAAGTAATCAAAACTCTAAAGTTAGTTGCCCAATTGCAACAGCTTCTGCTATCCCATCTTCCTTTGCACATCAAAGTCTAAATTCCCTGAGATTTGACAAGAATGAGCATGCTTAGTTGTCACTGGGTAGAGATCTCCATTAGAGGCTGTCGTTTTTGTCAAAAAATTTTAAAAACCATTTTTTCCTTGGAGTAAACGGTCATTTTGTTATCTAAACCAGAAGTGGCACATGGTCCTGACAGGTCTTTTGCAAGTACTACCTGAAGGAACAATAGAGTGTACATGTACAGTGACTGGTTTGAGTAACACTAGATAATTAACAACAGATGGGACCTTGAACTAGAACTCCCCAGTTCTAGAACCCCAAACAGATCAAACCGAATGGCCGTCCAGCTGGTTCCGCAATTCCAAAGCCATGGAATCGCCCAAATCAAATGCAGCTATTATGTCTCACAATAACGTACTCTATAATTTCGTAGCATGTCACTACGAAAACTCCTAAAGTAACAATGCAAACAAACATGTGTCTTACTTTGATCTACTTTATGACACAAATTCACCGCGAGTCTGCAGATCAACCACAAGCCTCGTTCGACCCTCAGTAGTGCAGGCACAATTGACTTGAGAGAAAGCAGAGAAGGCAATTCTAAATCGGCAAGTTCGATGATCGATTAGTTATAAACTTGACACTACATAGAGACAACAGAACCTACCAGATACGGCAATACATATGATGTCAGACACTTCACTGACAAACATGTCGTTCTCGAACAACTCGCATTTGTATCCACAGAAGGGAGACCCACTCAACTGTGATTAGAATCAACCATAATGAAATAAAATCTCAACACACGTCATTTCTATAGACTAAGTCAGGGTTGTCGCCAGAATCTTTTCAAGGCGTAGCGGGATGACGTCATTATTGAAATTACTATTACGTTTTACTTAATATCAACAAGAAAAAGCAAAGATAAGGACCTAAAGCAGTCAAACTTTTAGTGATCGACGCACAGATAGTGTATTAGTATTAGTACAGTTTTCATAATGTGTGTGTGTGTGTGTGTGTGTGCGTGTGTGTGTGTGTGTGTGTGTGTGTGTGTGTGTGTGTGTGTGTGTGTGTGTGTGTGGTAGCTCAGTTGGCTAGAGAGTCATCTTATGGAGGGATTACATTCGGGACCTTGCAGGGTTGCAAGTTCAAGTCACAGTGATAGCGAGCTATGGCATAATTTCCTTGGGCAAGAAACTCACACACAATTGCCTCTCTCAACTCAGGAGTATAATGAGTACCTGGTCACTGACTGGGGTGGCAAAGGCCCCCGACTATGACAAAAGTCCCATCAGCCTGGTGGGACTTCGGGTGCCCACACCACAGTTGGTGTCGCAGTCGGTGCTCCTGCGAGTACCTGGCCAGCCCATAGCTCCTGCGTAGTGCACAGGAACCCAGTCATCTGGCTGGGAGCGTAACTGTAAACAACAGCTCCTTATCCATTTGCCATTTGTGTGTGTGTGTGTGTGTGTGTGTGTGTGTGTGTGTGTGTGTGTGTGAGCATGTGTGTGAGCATGTGCACGAGTGAGTGTGGCGTCTAGACCGCTAGCTTGGCAGAACATCATGCAGTATATGCGGATACGTGTGGACTTGAGGTCCAGTCTCGTGGCTGTGCCAAAGTCAGTGCCCTTCGATGCTCTGGTCATGCATCAAGGGGTTTGTCAGCATGGCATAAAACTTCGAGTAGCACCGGGGTCCCTACCTAAAAACAGGCAGGGAGTGCTATCTTCAGAACTTTCCGAAGGGCATATCCATTTGTTCAATTGTGTGTGTGTGTGTGTGTGTGTGTGTGTGTGTGTGTGTGTGTGTGTGTGTGTGTGTGTGTGTGTGTCATGTGTGTGCCATGTGTGTGAGAGTGTGTATGTGTTTGTTTGTTTGTTTGTTAACCGCTATAAGCTTGTCTTGTTGTAGCAAGCGAGACTACATGCTTTAATGATGCAGAAATTTGGTTTCTTAGACGTTTCAACAGCGGCTTCAAAGGTAGCAGAAGTTCAATTTAGAATAACATTGCAGGAAAGGGTCTGGCTACACGAGACTATTTTGCCAATAAAAGTCATCACATAGGGAATGATGACAAGCTTTTAGTAACGTTTCGTGTTTGGGCTTCATGCTATAAGCGTAGCGCCCACACCCACGTTTCCACCTGCTACGCCTTGAGATCACTGGCGACAACCCTGGAGATTTATAATCACCACACAGTCTTTTAATTAAAGGGACTATCACAGTTAATAAAGCTGTTACAAATCTTCGTGAACACTGGTAGCTAGATTATAGTCTTACAAGTGCCAAGATGTTGTTATGTAGATTAGCTCTAGAGGGTAATTTTGGTGTTTAGTTTTAGTTTTGGGTGTACCCACAGTATGGGTATCTAAATAAATAAATTGATATTAAAATATAGCGTGTGGCTAGAGCGATGGCAATGACACTTTAGTACTCAGATCTTCCAGTGCCGGCAGCCACATTACCTATCGCTGCTGCGCATCACCGGCAATGTAAATAGAGTTTAGCACTTCAGGAACTTAGAATTCACAAAAATATTTAAAAAGTTTAATTGCCTCCTTGCATCCTGCGGTTCTCTGTCATGGCGCTTCCCCATCTTTGCCGTTTGATCTTGACACCTCATCTCATGGAGTTGCTCCGTCGATCTCAAGCTATGACGGATCCAGTTGGTAGGTAGTAGGTAGTGTTTAATTTTACTCTATATTTACTCCCCCCCCCCCCCCGTAGCAGTACAAACTATACATACACCAGCTGCCGACGCTACTGCTCCTACAAATTTGTCTCAACTCCTGTTACCAATGCCAGCAAGGGTGGTAAACAGCTTACCACGAACTGGGTGCTCCCACCCCACCAGTTGCTTCGCTCCCCTCACCGTAGAGCCGCCGCTTCACCGATCGGCATGCTGAGTGCTGTGCATAGCAGCGATAGGTCACGTGGCTGCTGGCACTCTAGCCACAGTGTAAACCATATATAACTATATATATTATTTATACATTAATTTATATTTAGTATTTTATTATCTTATTACTAATTTAAATATATACATATATTGTAACCTCGGCCGCCGCTCTCATCACTTCATTCAGAACAATTCGTAGCTTCTCTTCCCCGCAGTTTTCGCTGTCCGTCTCAGCATTCTCAAATTTCAACGACAGAGTTAACGATTTCGACGCGACATAAGGTCCCGAGCCGGACGCGTCCGCCAACTTGCGTTCCATCTGTCCGTGCTTGATGAGGTCTTCCTTCAACTGCGAGAAATCGACTTGCAGACAGCGAACGATCGAGTTGACCATTTCGATTCCGGACAGAATGGAAAGTATTTCCTTCTGAGAGCTGCTCCACGACGGCGTCGTGTCGACTGACGAACAGAGAGCCATGCGGACGAGCGACGGCAAGAAAGGACGGACGAAACGTGAACCCATCAGTCGTGCTCGCTCCACAAAACCAGAAATATCGCCATCTCGCAACAAGTGACAACTAAACGAATCGGGATCCATTCTGCGCAGCGGGACACTACTCAGAACCGAAGAGCAACGTACAGGCTCTAGAGATCAGAAACGATGGTGGACCAGTAAACTCTAGTCTCGTGTACCCAGACCCTCATGCGCGACTGGACAAGACGTTTGGTCGATCGACCGGTCACGTTGTCTTCGCATGCGCGCATAATTTAATTTTTATGACTCCTTGGTTTGTTACCGCTTGCATTCCAAACGTTTATCGTCTAGACGGTTTCTCAAACAGCAAATCAGTCGGGCGTTTGCTCTTGTCTTTCGGTAGGCCTCACGTTATTTTACGTCACCTACGTCACACAGCGGCCATCATGCGGCGCAGGTAAAACCGTTTTACCCAAAACAGAGGCAGAAATATGTATAAAAATGGATAGAATGCGCTGATTTTTGCATTAGGAACTGTGTAGTAGGGTAAACCGGGGTAACTCCGTGAGTAATTTGATACACGCCCGTATATTGCTACGTAGGAGTGTTGTAGTCGCTTGATCTTACTACCGTATGGAGCAGTAGCCTTCTGCCAATCAGCATGTGGGTGACCATCTCTGAAATCTTAATCGTTCTTGAGATAATTCGGGACTTTCGTCGGTGCTGCTAATCTTGTGGGTGGGGCAACTTCGTGACAGAGTTTGGTTCTGGCAACTTACGACTTACGAATGGTTGTAACTATTGCTTGCTTGAGTACGTTTCTTTACTGCATCTATTGTGGTAGTGACAAATAAGGCATACCTATTAGATCTTTCGCTGTACCCTAGAAAGTTGCTGTGCGGTGTAGGAGGCGTTTTTGTTGCTGTAGCTTCGCCGTCCCGGATGTCCATTCAAGTAGCAATTGACTTGCTATGGAACTCATAATCCTACGTCAAGTAGTTTACTAATAGTAGAAGAGATTCAAACCCTAAACTGGAGGTAAGACGCTTCACGCTCGAACAGGTTAGATATTCACGGAGTTGCCCCGGTCACGGAGTTGCCCCGGATTACCCTACGGTTTTTAGGCCGTCGCGCTCCTTCGCAACGGAAACAGATCTAGGTACGTGTTGTAAAGTGGCGTCTATCCCGCATCTAGCATGTAAACGGCGCGAGTGTACTGTACATGTAGTCTGCGTGATAATGGGACGATCCTTGCCACATCACGGCAATTAATTTTGTCACCTCAAGAATGTTTAGTTTGTGTCAACGAGTCTTCATGTGACAAGAAATTTGATGCTTCTTTCTTTCTTTCGTGTTACCAAATAGTCTGAAGGTTCAGTTTCACGAATTTGATGTAATGTTACCTACCAATAATTAAATCAATTAACTTAGTCATCATTTGTCACTGTCACCCACCAGGAGTAGGTATCCATAGGCTCCCACTGGTATACCCATTACGTTCTGTAGCTGTTTTGTAGTTAGTGTAGCTGTGCTCTGACAGACACTGACTGTTGAATGAACGGTTTCCATACGCCTGGGTAAACAAGGAACACAGTCAATCTGGATCTGAGTATCAGTGAAGAGAACTATAGCCTTATATAGAATGTCTTTCTAGAATGAACTCATATCTAACGGAATCTAAAAGGCTATAGAATGCAGGTGCATTATATGCAACTAACTATGTACATCTCTATGTCCCACACAGAGTCGAGTCAATGGACTGCCGTCTTGTCAACCATTTGAACTCCTTCTGTGTAAACAAGTAGTCTGGGGGTACCTACCTACATGTATGTTGATCTACTGTCTGCTACCTTGTTATTGTCTTAGACTAGATAGACTGGTAATATGGTAATTATATATATAAAGGTACATGCTTGCTTCAAAAGTATACTAAGTTCTAGCCATTTCACACAACAGTAACATACCCCCAAACGTCTACTTAGTAGGTGTAATACCCAGAGCTGTTGTTACCATAGCAATAGAGCCAAACTTGGTTCTAGAGTGGTGACCTTTGGCTCCAGAAGGCTTCAACACTTAGTTTCCTGTACCATTTTCTTTCGTTGTTCTTGCTTTTCCAGACTGATATCGGGGCATGGAGGCCAACATGAAAGTAGACTCCAGATTTCTTGATACTAAATCAAGGAATCTAGAGATTACATTCATGTTGGCTGGAGGCCTCTCAATGCCACACCCACACACGCCTTCACACAGGATGACCGCCTGCAACCCTGAAAGTACCTCAATATGTACTTGGCATCATTGATTAAAAAGCATTTCAGTGAGCAGCATGATACCCCTTGGTTAGTTCACATTTCTTTCAGGAGTTTCCAACAAATCTAGATGCTGCCATTCAGCAAATTAGGTGGTAGTCACGCGTGATTTGCTGTCGACTTCATTAATAAGTTACTGATACTAACTGATATATTGACAACCATAGCTATTCACTGTAATACGCTGAAACGCAATCATGAATGGACATCAATTTCAAATCAATTCGACAATTTTAACTCCACAACTAAACAACGCTACGCACCCGGTACTTCTTACATGATAACCTTCTACTCTGCTATACGCACATATGTCAAGCATACTTCTTAATTAATGTCTACACACAGAAATGGCACATCAAATGCTTTGTCAAATGCAAACAAGCAAACAAACAAACATTACTCTGTCTCTTCGTCTGCGCAGATGGATCATAAGAGTCATCAGTCGAAGCAGCTACTTTGGTGTAGGACTTCGCTTCTCTTTCACTGCCTGCAGTTCTCGTTCGGCAATGCTATTATCACTCCTATGTGTCAATGAACAGAGAATGTACACTTACAACAGTTACTACACTACAATTGTCGTACACACATATCACCCTTCCATTAATTGCTACCCAGAAACAACTCGAAACAACTCAATCTCATGCAACAACATCACAACTAGACACAGCTTAAGTGTTGTTGAAAACTATTCTCTCAGTTGTGGAACTAAATACAGCACTGGAAATAGTTATTATTGTTGATTGTAGCTGTCACCACTATTCTCCCCAGTGGCAGATCCAGAGTTTCTGGAAGAGTAGGCGCACTTTAGGGTACTGGCAATGTGACATTACAAAATAAAAAATCAGAAATATCTATTAACTTAACTAATAATTACTGCTAATGAAATTAATTAACAAAATTTGTCAGGCTTGGACATCTCGCAAAATTTGAATGGAGACCCTTCCACTGCAGCCACGGATCTAGGGATGGTGCACTTGGTGCACTCCAACGCAGTAGGCGTGTCTAGAGGAATTTCAAACACAGTAAATATGCAGCTGAAAAGGTTCGTAAAGCTGTACTGTAGATGGCTGGCGTCCTTATCTGTCGTTGTGGTACAAAAAGGAACCATGTAAATGTTTTCACTCCAAATGTTGTTGGACCATATGATTTTTTGTTTGTGCAATTGCTCAGGGAAAGATTTTATGAAACACAGAAGAAGTCGGTGCTTGGACTAAGGCTTGTCCCACTATAACCCCTTTTGGAAACAACAATCTAGCGGAAGAGCTTGGAGAGTTTTACTAGGTGGATCTACCTGTATTCCTGGATGAGAAGCTGGTCTAAGTTGAAACGTTCAATGGAAGGTTTTTGGAATAGAAAACTTGCCCTCAACTTCGCAGCAATCTCTAGCAACCGGCACAGATAAACAGGATTTTCCAATTGTTTACACTTTTGAGAATTACTTGCATGCATCCACACAAACAATAACCACTAGTTGTGAGAGGAGCATCAGTGGACTACGACGACTTCAAACTTACCTGCGTTTCACAATAGGACAAACAAGATGTAACAGTCTCGCGAGTCGCCTAGCTACACTTTCACTACGAGATGGAAATAGACTACAATCAATTCACCTATGACTTTGCTAGGAAACTTCCCCAAGGATGGCATTTAATTCATATGCTAGATTCAGATGGCTAATTGGCAGCTTAGTGCATAGTGCCCGTTTCAAAACCACCGAGGTTATGTTTGATATTTTTTATATTAATTGTCCACCCCATCTTGGTGCTCTGGATCGGCGCCTGCACTGGATGATCATCCCATGTGACTGCCGGCTTGTATACTCATCCCCTATTAACGGTGCAAACATCACCACAAACTAGAAATTCCTGACTGTTTGATGCTTTTTCGTGTACTTTACTTCCGATCTCAATAGGAGTAAGCATGCGCCTGCTGCGCCACCCTCTAAATCTGCTACTGAGTCTCCCCAAATATTTCCCTTGCTACAGTCTGAGCAAAGAAAATGCCATACAATGTTAATTAAACTTACAGTAATGGCAGCAGCCGTTCATACTTTTTAAAACAGTAAAATTAACCAGAGAATATGCATGCAAACAGTAAGAAGACAGCTAGAGTAGCTATGGTATGAGAAACCTGGCTGATGGCAATCTCCTATTGGGAAGACGAAGGCGTGACTTTGTCTCACTAGAAGCAACTTCAATCTACAAGAATTAAGAACTTAAAACTGCTATACAAAAACATTGTCATGATGCAATTTTCAAACCTTCAGCTTCTTCTTCATGCTCTGTTTCTTGTCTTGAGTCTTTGATTGGGCGGGTACCTAAACGTGCAAATAAAGACTGAACGCCATCATTTATTTGACAATCACCAGCAACAGCTACTTATGCTCATTTTATTCCCAATCAAATACCCAAACCAGCACAAACAAGAAAACAGCACTTTGTTAATTTACCAGTATCTGAGAGCCATCTCCGTGTGATTCAACGATAATGCTCCAAGCCCTACAACAATTCAAGTTCCTTGTCAGTACGAGAACGACTGGATTCGGTAATCGTGATAACCTTCGAGTGGCATTTCTCACGCGATCCGTTACTTCAGCCGTTCGCAGGGTCACTCCAAATATATCTTCGTGGTAGAACCCGTTAGCCTGTAAGCCACAGCTACAGCAAAATCACTAGTTTGTGTTTAGAATCACACCCACTCTCATCTCTTCAACAGAGCTGCGAGCTTCACTGCTTGACATTCCGGTCTCTGTTTGAAAAATGGCCTGAAAACCGCCAGTGTCAGCGATGCCTACACATTTGATAACAACAACTTTACTTCAATGGTCCTGGTCACATCGGCAGCCATCGAAACATCTCCACACACATAGAGATGACCAGATTCTCTCAAAAGCTTCTGAACGACAATGTCGGCATGCTGCTTCAGTTGATCTTGAACATATTGCTAGCACACAATACAAAATACAGCCGATACAACAAACATACTGACTACAAATACCTTTGGTTGATTAGGATCACGAGAATAAGCACAAAAGGAATTCTTCAAAATTCCCTCTTGCACCAGCTGTGCGACTTCCTCTTTGTAAATGTGATCAAGATCAGGATTACGACAACCAAAAAAGAGCAACATGTCTCCCTGTGCTTGTACCTCCCCATTCTGCTCGCTTTCCTGAACTTCGACCTTGTTCCTTTTCAAAGGCGACAGCTCATTCATGAACACGCGCTGCTGCCAAAAACTCCTAAAAGGAGCAATGCCAGTGCCAGGGCCAACCAAAATAATGGGTGCATTCTTGTCTTCTGGCAGATAGAATGACTGAGCCCTACATACGATGCAATTTACATTATAAGACGTAACATCAACAATCTCTACACTGACATTGATAACACATTTGTTACCTTCTTACAAAACAAGGAACGACTGCTGACTTAGTTAGACGATTCAACCACGAGGAGCAAACTCCGTGATGCAGAGGCCCATTTCCGGAGTGAGTTCGGAATGACACGACCGCAACAGTGCAGTGAATTTCTCCGTCAATGTAGTCTTTTGACGATGAGATTGAGTAGTATCTCTGCATAGAGATAAACTTTGCAACCCGTACGTGTCATTCCATTTCACAACAACACAACGTACGCTCTGAATCAATGGCAGTTGAGATAAAAGCAGCGATGGCGGAATTTTCAGCGAAGGAAACTCCTCGAGCACTTCGCATATGTTTGGACATTTGTCAAACTTCCAGTCTTCGTACGTAGTCGTTCCCTATCCTCGAGACCATTTAGGTCAGTGCACATAACAAGTGAAGTAATCGAGACTACCTTAGACAACTCCAGTATACGAGCATTTTCATCTTTATCTGTTGCCTAGTCATACTTAGTTAACGTCGATGCCACAACTACAAGCACAGAAATACGTTCCTACCTGAGGAGCCAAGATGGAAAGAAATTGTGGAGATGGAGGTGTCGTGATGTCAAGAAACTGGGAAAACGCCTGCCTCAGAGTACACAGCGGTAATCTGTCGGACTGTTTCCATTCATGACGATCTACCATGTAACAAGCAGCACCAGATACTCGCTTACAGAACAACCACATAGATAGTACAAGATAAGTGCACCAATTTCAATGCACTTTTGAAAGTAAACTCATACCATATCAAACTAAATTGCATAATCTCAGGATAAATCAATAAATAGCACATTACAAAAGTGTAGAGAATTTCAATAAACAAAATATCTTTGTAAATAAATAAGTTGAGTTGGTCTCTCTTTTTGGCCAAAATCATACTATCTCTTGAGACAATCTTCAGCCAATTCCACTGCAGTTTGGAAAATGTACCAACAATTGATCAGTAAACAAGCACCAATTACGCATATGTAAAACTCATAGATTGTATGCATCTTTGCACATGCAGGAACAAACAACCTACACTCTCGGGTCGCAAATAACCCCTAACCTGTTGGGCGTGGTTGCTATTAAAATCTTTAGTTCAATAATGATCATACAGACAACTATATTTAGTTCTATACTGTCTCTGTCTACACTGTCTGGACTTCAAGATCAACACATGCGTATACAGTTCTGGCATGCGTCAGCTTCCCGTGAGTAAGTAGTCGGTTGAAGACTGCCAGTTGATTAACTATTAATTATATTCAATTAAATTTCTAGCTCATCTTTTGATTAGCTTGCAGCTAGGTAATAGTCTGCTGAACTGCACAATTCTTTTATGAAACAAAAGGTTAATTGATATGTCTATTATATATATGTGTTATATGTATATATCTATATGGTTTCGGATAAGAAGGGTAAGAGGGCGTGACTCCAAACAATCTACAGCTTATGCTGTCCTTGGTGGCTAAACTCTTGACCACCCCTGACATCCACAATTAGAAATTCTACGTTCAAGCTACAGTCTATGCTAATTAATCTAGTACATGAAAGCATATGTCATACAGTCACCATAGCAGCTGCTATCAGCTAGGTTCTTATTGAGTCAAGGTTACTTGCATGACAATGCCCTATTACTAAAGAAATCATCTCGGGCATGTCTAAACATATACATATATGTTCAGTCCCTTAGCAACATTTCTTTTTAGCTCTTTATCTAGACTTGCCACAACTATTGCCTTACAATACACAAACATACACATACCCTTAGATATACAGACCACTCAGCATTATATAAAAGGTAAATATACCTTGGTATCAAAATTCACCTTCCAACAGATTAGCTTTCTCCATAAATATTTTACAGCCAAATTTGACTGCTAAATCAATATTAATATTTTATCTCAGCTGAATGTTTTGGGAAGCTTGCAAACAAGATTTCTCAATCTAGGCTAGCTACACAAAATGATAGTGTTGAACAGTTCAGTGGAATGCTCCCCATGTAACTTATATGGATGGAGAAGGTTGTGCTCCTACATATAGTGGACACCATACCATATCTATTACTCGAGACCCTCAGGGCTGACACTATTAATAGTCAGGTGTCACTCATAAACTGTCAATAGGTGTCATGTAATATACAAACAAGCCTGACAACCTCCACCACAATACAGCATTTTATTTAGACCACACAATTTAAAATAAGCATAACACAAACAACACATCACATTCTTTAAGCTATAAATAAACCATGGAAAAGGTAGCCCATGACCTTGCTTGACACCTCGATATTGATTACAAGGTATAAACTTGCATACATAAACAAATCTCTAGTACAGTGTTCGAAATTTTGCAACTGGCACAGCGTCAGCTTGGCAACCTCAAAAAAAGTTTAGCAGGCAAAATAGTAAATTTTCAAAATATCAATAGATCAGCGATATCAACTATTAACTTGCCTAATGTGATGATGTGATGATTTAAAATGGCTGTTGAAGACAACAGAACTACAAATTTACATATCATAGTAATTGCTTTTGACATGAGTTCACTAAAATTTTAGTTAACTTAACCCGTGGCGGGCATGCACAGAATTACAGTACTACCTCTGTACCTGACAATTGGAATGCAGCACATGTGGTCATTGTTATGGCTGGTGTTAATTAGCATGTAAGTACAGTACAGTACTGCACACTTGGCACTCTAGTCGTGAGTGTCTGTTCAAACAAAAGACACTGAGGCAGCAGGCGTATGAGAGTCCACCATCTCTGGAAACCAAAGACGAACGCTCTTTGTAGAGATCAACGTAGTGTTGTTGATGTAAAAGTAGCTCAAGAGCTGTATCAAGACACATTTCAATGTGGTAGTGTTCATTGCCAAAGAAGAGCAAAGAAAACGCACAAAACAAACAGTTTCCATGCATCCCTTGATACTGCAACAGGCATCAAATTCTTTGCTTCTTCTGGTAGCAGCCTCACAGAAGCCAAAGCTACCAATTTCCATGTACATGTATTGCACACAGTCTTTCATTACACTTTCTTTTAAACCTTCGAGATACTACCGAAGAGCTTGTTCGCTAGTTCTAGGTGGCCATAGTGATAAAAAAAGGCAACTCCGTGAGTCCATTTGGACAACACGAAACATGAGTTAGTGTCAGTCGTCAAGTAACGACTTGACGGCCACTTTTTCAAACACTGATAATAGCATCTATGGGTTTGCCATCCTGGCCATACCAGACACATTACACAATACTTTGTGTGCATGCCCCACTGCACCTCATCAAATGCAAAGTCAGCTCTGCATTCTTGTTGACAAAGTGGCTTCGCTAAAACAGTTTCTAGAAGAAGGACTAAAGTGTCAAACCCTTACTTGCTAGTTGCTAACTTAGGTTACGGAAGTGTTCATCCACCTTGAACTTAATTAATTAGTCAGAGCCAATGAAAGAGCATAAGAAGGGGGCTGGCCATATTGACTGGCACCTGGGATTGTTAACATCCCATAACTATTCCATACTCGATACCTCTTGAGAGCATGCAAAGATATCATCACATCAACTGACACACTCTTATTTTTTTGGGTAACATTGAGCAGATGTGCTACTTCCAATTGTCTGTCGGTCCACAGAAGTATTACTGTAATCAAATACCTCCAAACATCAACCATTGTGCATGGTATATATTGAGACCAGTTTGCCTTGGTACCTAGCTGTTTACTCCAGTACATTTGTAGCTCTATAATTCATATAAGTCTAACTCAGAACAGCCCCAAACATAAGCCTGTTAATTAAGCCGCGTTTACACGGGGCCCGCTAAATTGTGTCCCGGGCTTGAACCTGGCCCGTAGTCTCGGGCCCAGCCATGTTTTGTGTTCACACATCCATAGCCACCATCATCATCTCAGCTAGATGTGCAGGTCTGAAATGAGAGTCAATCACGTGGTCTGTACACAACGGCAAGACACAGAAGTGTACCATGGACTGACGAAGAGGTGACAGCACTCATGATAAGAGCATGCAAAACCAGCTCAATGGCATAACCAAATTACTTGAAAAGCACGTGAGATGAGTTCACGATCTTCTGCCATGATTAGCTCTTGAGCATGCTAGTTAATGATGGGCACAACTATATTATGACCAGGGCCCGACCTGGCATTCAAAAGTGAGCCGTGTCCATGGGCCCAGAGCCCGTCTCGGCCCAAATAATTGTCATGTAAACACAGTCCTGGGTTCATTCCGGCTCAAGCCCAGGTCCCATAACGTCGTAGTATAGATGGGGCTTGAGTGAGGTTCCACTGTCCCATAAATCAAAAATAGGGCAAATGCATAAAACAATGCAGCAACACAGACCATTCCCCTCCCGTTTGTAAATGATTAACATACAGCTTACACTTTGTATCATGACATATTATGTACTAGTATGCAATTACCTTTTACAGCCACTTCGTATTCAACAATAAGAGGCTCGTCTGGCAAGGGAGCGCCATCCAATTTCTTTAGCAACTGATTCACAAGTGAAGGTTGATTTTGTGGGAATATTGCCAAATGATCCCCAGGCTCGTGTGCAAGTTGTTCTTCGCCTTGGGTGCCGAGCTTCACTAGAATCGTGGATCGTCTGCAAACATCGTACATGATTCAAACACAAGGTGACCATAACTGCTACAAGCCTCACGGCGAGTCTTCACTCTGAAGGTTGGTTCTCGAAATGAGTTGACAAGGAAACACCGACTTCTTATGTAAATCAGATAAGCCTGTTCAATGCAACCATCAGTTATGATCAATGTATGCAAACAATGCAACAAAATACACGGCACTCACATTTACACACATCCATCTCTTTCGCCGTATCCTTCTTCTGCATTACAAGTCGAAATTTATCCGGCTGCCACTCCCTTGACGATGAGGCCAGAGCATCCGAAAAGTCTTTGAGGTTAGCATCGACACAGAAAGTCTTACATGCGGCCTACATATACACGCCTCATAAATATCCGCTGATATGCACCCCGACCGTAGAACACTATCTTACTTCATAACAGCTAATCACCCATTTCCTGAAAGACTCTTCTTGACCACACAATTCGTCTCCTTGACCGATCTCATAAATACGCTCTCCACCCAATTCACCAAGCAGTTTGTCGACCGAACGAGCGAATGCACAGAAGTTAGGATAAGCACGGGAGCCCAGTCCAAAGGCAGAAAACCTACATATAGCTTAACAAAAACGTAGCAGTCAAGGAGCTATATTAATGCGTATACCTCACATTGGCCAGTGGCTGTGAGTCATCTTTGACTGCGCCCTCAGATGCGCTCAGTCCCAAGTGAATAACACTGCTCACTTTTCGTTTACTTCGATTCTCGTCAGGCGGATGCCGCATTTCATACAGCTGACGACCAAATGACTCACCATTGTCCGGTGGGTCGCCGTTACCAAACGTGCTCGTTACCACCAATAACAGCTGTTCATACTCTATGTCGGAAAACACAAAATCTTCCATACATTGTACCTACAATAACTTTCAGATCAACCATCTTCACAAAACGTAGCAAGCACAACACGTCTTGCTTACATTGACGGCAAAAGCATGACTGAACAAATTGCCCACATCTTTGGCATACCGCTCCGATTTCCCTGTTTCTGTTGCATACAGGACGGTTGCTTTAACTCGTTTCATCAGGTGAGGAGAGAACATTGACATCGACATCATGACAACTCTATGGACATGATCAGATGTTAACAACTTCTTTATATATCTATTTCTTACCAAACAAGCATACTGAAACTCGGCACCAACAACGCAGTAGCCATTGCAATTACTCTCTACACTAGCTACTTGTAAGCAAACCTTGCAGCGGACGCTAATGTCAACTTTGAGCCTCTTCTGGTAGCTGCAGTAGGATTGTCTTTGTCTGCCATTCGTTTGGCCATCCAAGCGGGTTCCTAAATCACATGCTAGTTGCTCATATATACCTACTACATACACACATTATAACGAAACCTGATATTCAAAGCTTGGCTTCAATTTGTAGTTCAACATTTCCTGCAGAAAACCAGCTTAATATCAAAACTAATCCAAGAGCATGTAATAACCAATAACGAACCTGATGAAAGACGGGAGTGGCACTGCCGGATAGTGGAGGAACAATCCATACCCAGTCACTTGGACATCCACCTCGAAGTGACATCTGATAAACAACTTACACTGTACAACAATCCTTAGCCACACACATAGAACGTCTGCTTACTTCCTTTTCCATGTGTTGCATGAAAGACTCGGCTGCACTGTGGTGATCGGAGATAGTCACTTGTGCTTCCTGTCACATTTGTAAAATACAAGCGTAAGCATTAAGTGCAAACAGAAACGCTGCTATGACAATTGCTGGATGGCAACGTTGTTGCATCATGACACACAACCAATACAGAAAGTCAACGACTCTATAAGCTGTTATACTTGCTTGCTAATTTCATACTGTGGTAAGTCCAAAGAAACATAAATTGCATACACATATATGCTAATAATACCATTCATATACCCAACTGAAAGCATCATCCAGTTTACTAACTCTAGATGCTGATAAGACAAAATGTAACAAGTTCTGCTGGTCTATATAATAATGTGCCAACATTACCGACTGGTCCGTCAAGGAAATTACCTCATTCTCTATTCAATAATATGCATGGAATTTTCCACACATCTCAGCTAGTAAAGCATAAATTAACATACTATGCTTCGAATGGGACTTTAGAATACTAAACCTGGTTGCAGAGTAATTTTTAAGATTTACACAATTAGCAACATACGAAATTATAATGCACATATATAGACAAACTCGCTTGCTACCGATATGACTTTCGACTAAATGTCCAACATCTACTAGTTTGTAGCTCCAATCATGTCAATAAACACAAACATATACAGAGACAAATAAACACTGTTTCATTACATTGATTACACTTCCTACACATTAGCATAACTCAAAACTGCATACCAAGCCCACTGGCTATACGTACCTTAAAGCTGTGGAGAACAGCTAAATTCAGCTCCACCAGTGCACGATCCTTCCAAAGAGAAGAGTAATTGCTCGTGTCCAACCCCATTTTTTCAGCAACAGGCTCAAGCATATTATATCTGTAGGAGTCGCCAAAGTTACGTGCTGCAATCTCTGGAGCCATATACCTATACCACAGACAAACTACATAGATGTCACAGTCAAACAAAAATCAACGATGACAATTGACCATCCGTTGAACGGTGCTGCAGTAAACTGAATGCCACCAACATCCAACATCAAACTTGACACTGCAGGTAACGCGTACCATTTAAGTGCAAGATCATCGAACCACGAGAATCTGTACGATAATACAAATAAACTCTAACTAGAACTATGCAATAGGGCTCACAAACGCACTCCGGGTGTCTTATCGGAACTTCCAGACAAACACTTGAGACATCAAAGAACTTTGGTAACTCGTTCGGGGAATGTACAACTATTGGAAGTAAATCAAACTGGCCTTTTTCTTTTGGTGGTCGCCAACCCACTTCTATACATTTCTGTAGAAAAACCATTTTCAACCTGTACTTCGTCTATCACTCAAGACAATGCATCTCGCACACCTCAGTGAACTCCACAGTGCCAGGATCTCCCACAATGCTGCCGTCATCCATTTTATAACCAGCATATCTAAAAAACTGTGGACTCCAGATTCTAAAGTCATCTCGCTTTCCTGTCCTCTGTGGAAAGACAGTAATGGCAGACCTAAAACGACATTTCTTTATTGTTGTGTCGTAGCTCCAGCAGCTAAACCCCAACCTAAGATTGCCTTCATTAGTTGCGAATTTGATGTGATGAATGATAGCATCTTCCATTTCCTTTCCACTATTAATGTGACGGCAATCAAACACCTAGTAATAGCGTGAAATTACAGTGTGAAATAAAATTCAAGAATATGCAATAACACCTGAAGCCGATTCCATTGAATACGTCCAATGCAACGAGGCGAATTTCGCCAAGCAAGCTTAGCTCCAAACACAAGTTCCTTCTCATCCAAATCGTACGTACCAGTCAACTCCACCTGAGCAATGACTTCTTTCATACGCCTTGCTTGCTGCTCTTCCAGTTTGCATTTCTTGCTCTTGCTATCTGAACGCCTACACAACCGAGAGACCACGTATACTATTGTCAACCCATCAGATTAATCAATCTATTACTACTCTACCTAATCAATACATAAGTATACACAAAAAGTCAAATGTAAATCTGAATGTCTTCACAATTCATCATGAATTAAAGTCCTTTATCAAATAACAAGCAATAATTTATGTGTGTTTCATTTCAGGGATTATAATGCAATGCTCGAAATAAGAAAATCTACTTGGAGGACAGATGGCCAAACGAACAAAGGGTTAATCAGACAAAGACCAAGTGGAACAGACATTGTCTGAAGCAAACAGGAGACCCATAATTTCAACTATGAGATATAACGAGACTTTTTGAAGTCACAGACTTAAGGCTGGTTCACAATATTGACGATTAAAGACACCACCTTGATGCAGGCGGCATCCTTTGATGTAGACGCTGACGCTGGAATAGGATTCATTTCTATTCCAGCGTCAGCATCAGCATTGGCGTCAGAGTCAATATTGTGAACCAGGCTTTAGTGTGTAGGTACTCAAAAGGCTTGACTCACTTTACTACCGGTCTGTGTGACTATCAAATGTATGCAGATGGAGGTGTGACTATGGCTGTCATGTGCCATGCCCCATAGCGTGGTCCAATCATAAAGCAAATGTACAAGCAACGACAATAGGCAAAACGTCAAAGTCCATGAGAGAGCTTTTTTACCAGGACAGTCTAATTCAGTTTCGTAATTGCCAGATCTTGTCAAAAATAAACAACTTATCTGTCTACAACCACTAATGCTAAATCAATCACTTTCCTGGCTTACATTTTTATACAAAAACCTAACATTACAACCTATAGGAGCAACATTCATGTTCCCGAATCCGTGCGTGATACCTCTTGTTACTTTACTTTGATGATTACAGATTATTTTAGCAATGTTACAAACTTTGTGGTCATGTGAAACAACAGTTGCTTTGTCCAATCTAGAAAAATTTACGAAGTAGCACACATAGATGCAAAATGACATCTAAATTCATAACAGGTACTTTGCGACAATTCTATTGTGGTTTTCAGAAGGATCATAGCTGTGGAAGCAGTAGTGTAACCACAGATTCAGTTTCAAGCACTAGCACACAATAAACACACACATCTATTTACACAACCCCATACACTAAAAACAGTCATGTGACTAAGAACAGAGACTACATGGCCAGGTATATCTAATAATAGGTAATGACTAATCATATAGCATTTGCTAAAGCAATTTTGAAAGTCCTTGCTCATTTAACATGCTCCATTAACTGATTGTCGTCATAGTAGACATCTTCAATCATCTTGGTCATAACTGTGCTCATTACCATATGCTGGCAGTTCAAAACAGATAATGGGAACAGTGACAGGTGGAGTTGAAAGGTTGCAGCTTAGTCACCAACAGCCAAGTACATTTTTGCCTACTCCTGATGAAAGCTGCACTTGTCACACAAATGGTAACTTGGAAATTGGAACATGCAGTACATGCTGCTGTGCTTCTAGTCAGTTATATAATGATCAATCCCAAAACGCAGCATAACTGCAGCTATTTACCTAACCCACGAAAAGTCACTTAACAGCTTCCTCAGCATCATCCCTATAACTTATGTCTTATAAAACTATACTAACACTATACTTTGCCGATACTTCTGATGGCTTGTCAGTTAGTAGTACCGGTAGTATCTGCTGAATAACCTACAACCTGCAAATACTTCCATTGGTCGTATTCCTGACTGTTATTGTTCTGCCTTGAAAAACCCCAGTCATAGCTGAGAATTAATTAAGGAAAATGCACAGCAATGCAGCAATGTAGCAATGCAGCAACGCCAGCATTGCTAGTCTACAAAGTTCCTTAAATAAGATAGAATAAAAAGATAACTGTTATACTTACTTCTTCAGAGACTCAAAATACTCGTTGAGAAATGCCTCAGCTTGCTGAATTACATCATCTTTGGATCGGATTTCACCTGCAACAGCTTTGAGTTCAGCACCAACTGGATACATTATTGACCCTTGACACTGGTGTTGGTCACAAAAAGAATCATGAACCTACAAAAATAGAAGTCATAACACAACACTGTTACAGAGAAATCACTGGACTAGGTTTGTCTAGTTCTAGCAAAAGAAGTCAACAAGTTCTAGCAAAACAGCTCTTTCACACACTTTATGCTTGTGAACAGCATACAAAATGAAATACATTACTGCACACTCTTTGACAAATCTAAGACAAGTGTGCCATATACTGTAGGTTTACCAAGCTTGACACACAAAAAGAAGCCATAGCTCAGAATACCCAGGTCAATTCTACTGGCTTCTACTACATACATACCAGTACATCATTGACTCAACATCTTAATACATAATTCCACCTCTATACTTTAGAACAGTTCTGCACACTCTTAGTTTCTTCAAACGCAATCTAATTCTCAGCTCAAAAAACCTTGCACAGTGACAAGTAGCTATAACTATTGGTACATGCTCCTAGGGCACTACATCAAACTTAATTTGACTAGTCAGACAGCACTCCATACATAAGACAACTACCATTAATGCCAAATGAAGAAAAGCACTGCTCATGACTAAAAACACTTTGCTGTCTACTTATAGACTTTACCATTCAAACGCAACCAGTCTACACCCATATATGACGACATGCACGGTATTTTGCGCAATAAAACTAGTTGTCTAATTTATTAGCACTATGCTTTACTCTATAGTAAAGCTTTCTGCTCAGTACCGGTTATATCTAAAGGGTGTTATGCAAAGACACTTGATCAGAACCATACTAGGACAGTTTCCGTTTCTTTACTAAATAATGTTGGATGATCTCATCACCTACAGTTACCACCATCAACCACTCCAAGTATTTTCCTAACTCAAATGCATTCTGTCTGGTTGGTGTATAATCGTCCAGATTCCTAGCTGTCAAAGAAGCACCTCCTCACAGTATGCCACCTCCGCCTGCCATACACGCTTGAGTTCCTAACAAAGTAGGAGCTTCCTTCACGTTTTTGGACGGCACGGAATCGTCAGTCATAGGAATTTTGCCGACATAAGACAAACTCGAGTAGTGGTCTCTACACGCGTAAACCCGGATGCAGTCGAGGAAATTAAACGCCAACGCCAGACACAGCACTGCACAAAGCAAACACTACACCATCTAGCTACGACTTACCGTAAATTGGCGACTGTGCAGTGTGTCGGTGTATCTCCTATCCGCCTGCCAGTTTCGCAGTTGCACGAAATTCCGTCGCGCCAACGTGCCACTCGGCCGACCGTCGGCCGCAATCGTCTGAGAACGCATCAGGCGGGATTCGGTCCGCCGACGCGAATCGCCGCCGCCGTCGTCCGGCATGTCGAATGCCACGGTTCGCGTCTTACGCAGTCCCTCTTGCCGTCCACTTGCTTCTTCTCGTACCGCCCCTTCGTTGAAGCCCTTCGCGGCGGCGTCGAACACTAAGCTCTCGCTCGCCATTACCTTCAGTTCGAGGTTGCCGTTGACGCTGCGCAACAAGGAAACGATTCGCTCGTACTCCAACGCCGCCGTGCAAGTGCCGTTCACTCGCAGTAATGTATCTCCGACTTGGAGTCGTCCTGATTTATCAGCAGCTCCGCCCTGTGTTAGTTTAGTAATCTGGTATCGACGGTCAACAGCGACGCCCACGTCTCCGAAACAGGATATCATGACGGTATTTAGAGTCGGATTTCGTTGACGAGCTGAAATAGAGCGTTGTCGTCCGGTTGGGACGTCGTGGCACGGCGGCGACTTCGGAGGGTCGACGATGGCTAAGAAATTCGACATTTTCGTTTGCCTATAGTACAGGTATAGGTCCTAGCTTGTGGGGCTCGCGGCCGTCTTGTCGACTGGAGAATTTGTCATTCACGAGAAGCGAAGACGAGTCGAACTAGCGGTGAGCATTCCGAGGCGTCACGTCTAAATCGGTTCTCGCTGTCAGTCAAATATGAGTGTAATGGAGAGGTGGCAAGTCGTAACGCTATTTGCGACTAACCACCTGCACACACAATGAAGAGTCTTATCTCGTGTTGATCTGCCAGCGTAGGTTTGTCGCTCGTCTGATGGTAATCGTGGTGCAAGTTACGTGCGAGCACGACAACAGTGCAGTAAGATCCGCGAGAATGCTGGATGGTGTAGCTACAGATAGTCATGTATTTATCTGGATTGATTAGCAGACTCATTTATACTTACAGTGACGGTCAAAAGGTATGCAACACCTGGATGTACAGTAGCCCGTTCAGAGCCCAGGCAAATTACTAAAGTTGACTAGTTTTACGGTATCCGTAGGCGCGTCGCATTGGTGAGTAACACGTCGCAACTGAGTTTTGTGACCGTCTACTGAACCGTATAGCTAGACGATACATTGAAATCTTGTCAAGGAAATTACCGTAAACATGCAACTTCTAGTAAAGTACGGGACGTGTGAATCGTTGACTGTAGGTGGCATAATATCATTTTCAGCTCCTAAAGGGTGTTCCTCGGTTGTCACGTACACACAATCCCTAGCTACAATACAAAAGGATGGGGCGACGGAACTTCATGATGCTTTTATTCGCCATTTGGTCACTTGCACGAATCGTTCATACTGATCTGTAGTCGGACACAAAAGATTTTTCGAACTAGGTCCTAAAATGAAACATTGTCGTGGGGAGGAATTCGTGTGTACGCACGCACGCACGCACGCACGCAAGTCTCGCGTAGCCAGACCCTTACCCCGCCCTCATGCCGCGCGAGAGAAGTAGGTTCCTTTGATGTTGCCGCATCACCAAATTCCGGTGAACTAAAGATCCTATAAAATGTTATAAAGAGACAAGATAATATTACCGCTTCGCAGTGGTGGTATCTACAGGATGTAGTCATCGATGCTATCTTCGACTGTAGGCAAGCCACAAATAACGTTTCATGGCCTGTACTGTACCGTTGCACAGCCACCGCGAGGTGACTTTTTGTCGCGAAATGTCGTTGAATGGTGTGTACCCGCGCCCTTTGCAGTCATTGATTTTCACTTTGCGATGCCGGTGTGGTAGTAAGCACCTACTTGTTCGGCTAGCTAGTAAATAGGCTAGTCCAGTGAGAAGCTAGACGCAAGGCTGTGTGGCGACGTACTAGTGCTCTGCATGTTTCTTACAGTGAGGCGCTATCCTACTGGGGTGAAGTCGGAAGTGAGTAATGAAGTAGAGGTCACACCAGGTGTGCTCATTAGAGCACTAAGAGCTGCTCCAGTTGGACCATGCTATACCGATTATCTTAAATGGTTCCAGTTGGTGATCTGTTGGTCTTACAAGATAATTGGTTAATAACCATTGTTCCACCCGTTTGTGTTTGATATGCACAAGTATTATCGTTCCGTTTTGTTTGTAGGAAAGGCCTAGATAATTTGATAAACCGAAATGCCAGACGTAGCGGTTTCTAACGATACCGAGATCATCGCGAAAGTCCAAGAAACAGCAGAGATATTGATGATTTTCAAAGTTCACACGCATGGAAAACAGACATGTCTAGCCTCGTACCCAGGCCCTCTTGCGCGCCCGGAGAAGAGGGCCTGGTACACGGCATGCGCGCATAAATTAGAAGGAAATCGTGGTCATGTGTGCACGCATGCGGACCCGACGTTGTTTAGAATCTCGAGCCGATAATGTCGCGCGCAACTGTTAAACAGACAGCAAAACAGCTTCCGTGCGTGGATGAAGCCGTAGATCTATACCCAAGGTCAAGTGATCCAACTAAACGATTTTAGACCTTGTTTTGTGGCAGTGTCGAGTTCGATGTTTAGTCGTACTGCAGTCAGTCTGTTTACAGTGTTTGCTTAGTGCACGCATTACGCCGATTTCCTTCTAATTTATGCGCGCATGCGTATACAACGTGTACCAGACCGTCTCCCAAAAGAAATGAGAGACGGTCTGGATCAACTTCTGATCAAACCGAGTTCGGAAGAAGGCGTAGTTAAATAAGTGACATGGAAGGGCTGTAACAGTCAAAAACACCTCTTTAGATAACAGCGCTATCCCACCCGATGTGACAGTTGGAGATCGATTACTACATTCTAGAGGTGTGTGGTAATTAACTGCGATGGCGGCAAATCTGCAGCGGTCCGCTGTTCGGGATACATTGAGTCAATTTCGAGAGCCTTGGGCGCTGTTTCAAAGGCACGGTCCGGTGCAGTTTTACATCACGAAAGGCGCACGTTCATGCAATCAATTACGAGCTGTCTTTACTACACAAACGCCTTTGCCAGAAGCCATGTATGTCATTACAGAACTCTCGACGTTCATTGGCCGCCACTTTAGTGGCGGCAGCTTGCTGATTGGCTGACTCGTAGAGTTGCCAACTCACACGCAACTTGCGTGAGTCTCACGCAAGTTCCTTCGGGTCACACGCTCACACGCAAGGAACCCAGATCTCACGCAACTTTTAGATTGCTGGAACTAGACCCAGGCACACGTGTACAGTGAAACTGTAGGTACACCATAGATTCACGTAAAAATCTGTAGTGTCTGATAGAAATGTAAAATCTAACGAGACTGCCGTAAAGTGATCGATCATTACGAATAACCAACTCCAGGCAAGTCTAGTTCTGAAGCTGTCAAACATATTCAGCCAATTCTAGTACTGTATCAGTCCGCGCATCCCTAGTTTCCCTCCTCCTTTTCAACTTTCGGACGTCCTCAGGAAGTTCAAGAGAGGGAGGGGCTGATTACGTGAGACTGATTTACTGCATGCGTAAATTATATATATTATTGGTTTATCGTTACTAGCAGAAATTCTAATTCTGCGAGTACTTGCTAGTTAATTATTGTCTAATGCGTATTGACACACTGTGTTGCTTTTTAGTTATTTAGGTAGTAGTTTTGTGGCCACGCCTATATGCAGATATAAAGTACTGATGAAAATCTGAGATCTCACGCATTTTCAGTATTCCAGGTTGGCAACTCTGGACTCGGATCACTTCCAAACTCGGTTTGATCAGAAGTTGATCCAGACCGTCTCCCATTTCTTTTGAGAGACGGTCTGGAACTTCGAGGCTACCATTCGTCGTCCGCGCGCGCTGTCCACGTGTTTTAACACTTGCTTTCCACTTGCCAGGAAGACATATTATGTCATGTGACCATTTATTTGAATAGTTTAAATTAATTAGAAATCGAGCCTGTAAATTGTTGCCACCTGCACTGATAATAGGGTGTCGAGTAATTAGTCTCACGAGAATACTACGTCGCCGGCCAACACAAAACACAAAGCTTTACGCTCTTTCTATGGACTGTTCAGAAATTAGAGTTACAAAGTAGATCGTTTTCGTTGCGACCAGCGAAATCCTCGCTTCATGAACATTGTAGCTTCACTATCTCTATCGGTAGCGAATGCACCTTGTACGCGCTCCTGTCGTCTACTGGCTACCATTCACTTCGTACTGCTAGAGACATCTCTGTCAATTTTGGCTGGAGAAGACGTTATTGTCAGGCAGAGCTGGCAGACGACACTAATTAGCTAATGAGCATACACCTTGCGTGATGACAACAATTGCTAATAACCGTCTAATTGTCAAGGTAATTGCTACTCAATTCATTCTAATAGGATCCTACGCGTGCCTTTGTAACAACATTTTTTCGTCTCGCATTACAGTTTTGACCAATCAACACACCAAAACCCTACCACATGAAGACCTACCACGTGAAGAACTAGTTCTTCACGTGACATAATGTTACCAGTCCTCCTTGCAAGTGGAACAAAGAGCACGTGCAAAACACGAGAATATAGGAGATGATCGCCTGGCCATACTATCATCGCCCCAGACGCAGTGTGGATTGCAGCCCCGGATGCGCTTCATTACCACTACAGACATGATTAGTGTCAGTTACAAGTGTACTTTGTCGGCGTAGTAGATTACAGGAAACGACTGTCGCATGGGATCTTCGCTAATTAGCGTGCAGTACGTAGGCAGCAGTCCAATGCATTGCAGTAGACGCATATGACGCATTGCAGCTTCAACTGAGAACCTGTGTACGCGTTTAAAGGCGTATGATGCACTGCAAGTGCCATTTCTAATCTTCCATTTCCCCGCTACGCTCTCTAACGTAGCTGCAATCTCTTACCAACGCTTGACAGCGGCCTAAAATCGCAATATCAACAAGTACAGAGGCTAGAACAACGCCAAAGTCCAATCGAAAGCTCAGTTCCTAGCTTCCCTGAATTCTACGATCGTGGCAGCCGAAAACAGAGCAACTCGTAGCCATGCTAAAAAAAAGTCCGTTCAAAGAATGGAGAGCCCGTGGGAAAATTCCCGTATCTGGGCAAGTACGCCCCCTACGCCGTTGATAAACATATCATTCGAAAGCACGTGACTAGGTGGAGTCAGATCTCTGGACAAATTAACTGTATAGATCCTGGGTTAGTAGATACAGCATGCTTCCTGAAAGAGACTCCTCCCATACATTACCAACAAAGAATATCGCCAGTAAATGACACCTACAAGACTAATTGTATTAATTATTGTTGTCATTCTCATCGTCTCCTAGGAGGATCTCTTCACTGTCTGAAGAGTTCTCCTCACCTACTAATCTTTCTACCGCTTGTTCGAGCACACCATCTGACGTTCTGTAATATTTTCTACTTTCTGGATGACATGGTCGACATACTGCTTCCATTTCGCCACCGTCACATTTTCAACGCCTTCTCTGGCCAGTTCGAATGGCAGAAAACTGTTGAACAGGACGGACCCTGACGTACTAAAGTAGATAGATAGTAGGCAGTGAGGGCTGAGTAGCAACCACTGCTCTAAATGCTCATTTACCGATTGTTAGTATTACAATCCAAGATGAGAGCAATATTGTTGTTTCCGCCCTCTAGGCCTTATCTGGTAACCACATTTCCCACGGGCTCTCCATTCTTTGAACGGACTTTAGTACGCTTGCCCCCTAAGATGGCGACTTCCGCGATATCACGTGATTGTGACGTCAAACGCACTATCTCTATATGACACGCGCTGAAGAATTTGATTAAATACTTACTCCCGCCCAGAAAGGCGGTACCATACCAGACGTACTGTACAAGTGTAGTGGTGATGAAAGCGCATCCGGGGCTGCAATCCACACTGCGTCTGGGGAGAGGCTATGGCCATACAGCCTAGCGTTTAGCTTCTCCGTGGACTAGCCTACTTACTAGCCGAACACGTACGTGCTCGTCACCACTGCGGCATCGCAAAGTGAAAATCAACGACTGCAAAGGGCGCGCGCACACGCCATTTTGACGGCATTTCGCGACAAGAACTCACTTCGCGACGACTGTCCAACGGTAAGGCCATGAAACGTTCGTTCGTGGCTTGCCTAGAGTTCGATAGCATCGATGATTACATTCTATAACACCCAGCACCACCCACTTTGCGCGAGACGCGCTAATATTATTTTGGCTTTTTATAACATTTAGAGGGTCTTTAGTTCACCAGAATTTGGTGATGCGGCAACATCAAATGAACCTCACCAGACCGTTTCCCCGCCGGAATGTTGAAGGCGGGGTTAAGGTCTGGTTACGCGAGACTATACATATGTAATAATAAATAATGTAATAAATAAATAATATAATAAATAGTAAATAAATAAATAATATAATATAATAAATAATCAGGCGCGGATACAGAATTTTTCGAAAGGGCGTCCAGTTGTATCGTTAACCACGCCTATTAGCAGCTAAATCTGTATTTTGGACATACGGAACCAGCAAACTCACTTCAATCTGTATTAGGGTTAATTTCCTAGCATTTGATGAGGCATGCAAGTTTAGAATTGACCGAATTAACCATCCATCGAAACATTATTGTTCACTCTGATACAAACGGCTGCGGTGGGCGTGTCGTTAAAGAGGAGGGAATCCTGACCCAGGACCCCCTAGGCTCCTCCGCCTATGTGATTAGTCTCGCGTAGCCAGACCATCTCCGCATACATCCTTCCGGCGAGAAATAGACATAGGACCACACCCCTTTCTGTTGTGCAACCCGGTGATTTGTGTACTCTCGCGCTTTGCTCGCGATTCCAGACCGTCGACTCGATGCTCCAGACCTCATGTCGGGTACACATATCACCGGCCATGATGCAAAGCTGCTGGTGATTTCGGACCCCGGTGATTTGTGTACCCTTGTGCTTTCCTCGTCGTCCCAGACTGCTTTCAAGCTACAGGACTCGCGATCGTAATGCAAACTAAAGTACTCTCTGTTCCCGATCATCTATTGTACATCTGCATTTAGCTAGAGAACGAATATCTTGTGACAGTTGCACCCGTGGCCGGAAGATGACCATGAAGAAGCCGGATGTTGACTGAATAGAAGAAGCTGGATGTATGATGACTGTGACTCAACCGGATGATGACTGACTCCTAGAACTGCCGGATGGTGACTTTGACTCAACCGGATGACTGTGATCACAGTCACATGTGACTCAATCGGATAATGACTGCGGCATGCCGAGGGTACACTATATATTTAGAGACACAGCTCTAGCGCTGGATTCAGATGCAGGTTGTTGCAGTTGTGCAGTTGAGTGTCTACAGTCGCGAGCAGTTGTGTATCATAGCACGTAGAATTGATTCTTTGGTTAGCTACAGTTGATCTACTCTAGAGTTGTAGCTGTATCTACGATTTCGTACTAATATGCTTCTATTTGGCTTGTAATAAGTTGTCTCAGTCTGGACGCGCGTGATAGAGCCATATGGACAATCCAGAGTTGACGGATGCAGAGTCAGACGTAGAAGCTACAGTAAGATAGCATTGACATCTCCATGCATTAGTATTGGAGAAATGCTCTAAACAATTGCAACGTTACAATTACTTTAATGATGTGGTAGGAAGTAGATACTGTAACTTCAGCAGAACAATGGTCGGAAAACATTGTGAACTCATACAAAGAGTTCCTAGTCTCTGGAGGGACAGACTACACTGATATTCCAAGCAGGAAACGAAAGTCATTTAGAAGAAGAGCAAAAGATTTTACAGTTCAAGATGGAAGGTTGTACTACACAAAGACTCCAGGTTTACTCAGACCGGCACTTGGTAGCAAAAATGAGCAAGATCGTGCCTTTCAGGCTAGTGCATCATAATAAAAATTAGTTGCAGTTACTTGAAATAGCTATGTATATGAGTGAAGAATCACTCTGTTGATTGATGTAGGAGTGTCACGTAAATCCAATTGGCGGTCATCTGGGAAGAACTAAAACCACTGACAAAATAAGGAGCAGATATTACTGGCCAAACCAGTACATTGATATCGCAAATCAGGTAGAAATTTTTTTGTTACTAATCTTGTAAAATAATTTAACTAGCATAATTACTGTTGTCTAGATAAGAAAATGTGATAGGTGCCAGAGGACGAATTCTGTTCTCAAATTGCAGTCAAACGAACTCCATCCTATTCCTGTTCGTTCAGAAGTGTGGAGTCTAGCTGGAATTGATCTCATGGGACCGCTGACAATGACAAATCAAGGAAACCAATACATACTAACAATGACATGCTATTTCAGTAAATGGGTTGAAGCTTTCCCCATATCAGACAAAACTGCTGTTACAGTGGCCAGGGCTTTGTACACTGCCTACTGTAGGCATGGAGCACCAAACGATATTATCACTGATCAAGGCAGAGAGTTTGTCAACCAGGTTGTATGAGATATGTCCTATGTGCTTGTTAATTAAATCATGTATGTCCGATGTAAACTTTGCTTCACCTGTAGGTGTATGTACCACTAGTTGGATGTTTATACTGTGTTTGCTTCAACAGGTGTGCAAGGTACTCCATTGTCAATTCAATGTCAGGCAAAGGATAACAGCTGCTTATCATCCTCAGTCTAACGGACTAGATGAAAGAACAAATCAAACAATTAGAAAGTAAGATAAACAATATAAGAAGATAAGTGTAGTTCTATTGCAATTAGAGTATTATGACTACATAGATGCCTTGAAAAATTGGTAATAGAGCATGAAGAAGACTGGGATGAACTCCTTGACCCAGTTCTCTTTGCTATTCGAACCAGTGTTCAAGAGTCCACCAAGTTCACTCCTTTCTTTTTAATGCATGGGCGAGAAGCTAGGTTTCCTTTAGAAGCTGAAAACAGTGAGATCACTTCTGTCAGTCAGTTGGGTGATGTGCAGCAAGCAGTACATCATCTAAAGGAAATGAGAAACAAAGTTTTCCCTCAAGTAAAAGAAAACATTGAAAACAGTCAGGAAAGACAGAAACAACAATACAGAAAAAGAAAAGGAGCTGTAGTAAACTCTATCCAGGTTGGAAAGACTGTTTTGCGATTAAATATGCTAAAAAGGACAACGAAAGGTCATAAGATGGAAGACACCTGGCTTGGACCATACAGAGTTATAGAAATAACTGCATCTGGTGGCTGTGTCCTTTGTTGCATCAAAACTAATTCAACAATGAAGCGCAAAGTTAATATTAGTCAGCTGAAGATCTACAATACATCACAGAAGTCTTCTGAATTGGCAAATGCGACAAGCAAAGATGATGAATCAGCTGCTACTAGGATTAAGGGCAACAGCAAGCCAAATTTCTCAGATTTAGAACGTCAGCTATTTGATCAAAGTCTGTTACGGCTGTGGCGCACAGGAGCAATATGGGAGGCTTGGAAAGCTGAAGAAGACGACGAGAGAGAGGTATGCTTACATCTAGCTACTGGCACATATTGATTAGTTATGTTATGGTTACTGCATGTACTTTGTGTTTTGCAGCTTGCTGAACATACAAGCTCTGTTGAAGAATGTTGGCTTAGTGTCAATGTAGACGTGGCTAGACTGTCGAACATATGAGAAAAAGCCAACATTAAAACGAGTTAGTGATTTTGTGCTAGTAAATCCTGTTGTTCATCAAGAGTTCAATGATTTTGCAAAAGCTGAAATAACACCAGAATTGCAATTACTACTAGACGTGGACTTGATTAAGGTCTGGGAAACTGACAAAGCACTCTCATTGCCAAGGGTGTCTCGATATCAAAACGTGTATGTCAGCATCAGCAGCTCTCAACTTGATGACCTATGTCTGTGGGTATATGATATGAGAAAGCTGTATAACAGTAAAGGAAGAAGTTTGTTTGAGGTAGTTAATAAGAGAGCAAGTATGCTTCAAACATTGTCTAGTCTAACATCAGCTGCCGAGAGTTCACAAAGAGTAAGTCAACTGAATTTGCCACAATAACCAGAAGATTTGTTATAAAATTTTTTTTGCAGTGGGTACATGGTCTGGATCTCAATGAAACTGATAAATGTATTATACAAGGCAAGTGTGCTGACGGCTTTCTAACTGACAAACACATGCATGCTGCTTATCAGCTTCTATTAAAGCAGTTTCCCTACATCAGTGGACTAGAGTCAACACTCCTTTGCCAGACTTACGGATTCGCTCATGTAACAAGTGATGGTATGAAATAAATACCCCTCTCACTGACATGACACACACACACACACACACACACACACACACACACACACACACACACACACACACACACACACACACATGCACGCACGCACGCACACACACACACACACACACACACACACACACAAACACACACATACACGTGCACACACACACACACACACACACACACACACACACACACACACACACACACACACAACACCACACACACACACAACACCACACAACACCACACACAAAACACCACACACACACAACACCACACAACACCACACACACAACACCACACACACAACACCACACACACAACACCACACTACACCACACTACACTAATAGTGTAATATAGCCCGTATGACAATTCCAGGCGCGAGAGTCTGGGATCATCCCGCCTACTTCCTGCCATATCTCCTTACTAAATGCTCACTAAGTGTCACCCCCAACGTCATCAACTGTCACCCGAACGACATCAAGTGTCCCGTAACTTCAAAATCAGATTAGCGTTAGTCTAATCCAATAAACGTACCACAATGGATGCTATGACCATTGTTTGGTGTTCGTAGCATATCCAGCACTTGCAGACAACTGAAGCATGTTGAAAAGGTAAGTCTATGGAGTGTCGGTGACGGGTGTCGTGTAGGCTTGTAGTCTGAGATCTACAATTGGCGGAGTGATGACCTTCTACGTAGTTCACACGCGGCCATTAGCGTTTGTGCGCAGACTAGACTGTAGCAAAAAGCGCGCAATGGCAAGGGAAGGGGTTGATCTTGACATGAAACTACCGTCTGGAGGGTCAACTTGAAGCTTCCAGGGCTATTCTTTCGCGAAAAGATGTATTTGTTTTCATACTTGAAGACTTCTCGAAGGGTAGACGGTAGTTTCATGTCAAGATCAACCCCTTCCCTTGCCATTGCGCGCTTTTTGCTACAGTCTAGTCTGCGCGCAAACGGTACTGGCCGCGTGTGAACTACGTAGAAGGTCATCACTCCGCCAATTGTAGATCTCAGACTACAAGCCTACACGACACCCGTCACCGACACTCCGTAGTCTTACCTTTTCAACATGCTT
Source organism: Corticium candelabrum (assembly GCF_963422355.1). Classification (NCBI taxonomy): domain Eukaryota; kingdom Metazoa; phylum Porifera; class Homoscleromorpha; order Homosclerophorida; family Plakinidae; genus Corticium; species Corticium candelabrum. Next base: position 10,988,760 of record NC_085085.1, read on the forward strand.
CGGTTGTCTGCAAGTGCTGGATATGCCACAAACACCAAACAATGGTCATAGCATCCCGTGTGATACGTTTATTGGATTAGACTAACGCTAATTTGATTTTGAAGTTACGGGACACTTGATGACGTTCGGGGTCGCAGTTGATGACGTTGGGGGTGACACTTAGTGAGCATTTAGTAAGGAGATATGGCAGGAAGTAGGCGAGATGATCCCAGACTCTCTCGCGCCTGGAATTGTCATACGGGCACCGGACAAGACTAGCGCGAGAGAGTCTCGGGACGAGGCTAGACTAGACAGTAGTTGAGCGTGTTCCTCTAGAGATGTTTCGGGTTCAACACAAACCTTGCTGACGTGTCATGTTAGGTCAAATGTTAATCAAGTTAGGTCAAGTTTGGTGAGGTGAAAACATGCCGCTGCACGTCATTAGCTGACGTTCAGATTTGCAAAAAGCAAGCGTTGTGAACAGCACGTGAGGTTGTGCAGGAAGGCCAGGCTAGTTCCTCCCTCTGCCCTCCCCTTTTGCGACATTCGGACGGCAGTAATCACCGTTTGGTAGCGGACGACATCAAAGGAACTGCTGTACACCAGACGTTCCTCCCCGTCAACGAAAGTCAAATAGGGGAGGGATGCGCGACTATCCGAGGTCAGGAATGGGCAGTTTATAAATGCATGATGTGAGTGTACATCCAAGGATGTAGGTGGGGAGGGTCTGGCTACGCGAGACTAGTACATACAAGGACGTTGCAGGATCTCCAAAATTGGGGAGATCAGCTGGTGGCTAGAGACCACTAGACATGGGGATAGGCACGCCCACTTCTGATTGGCGTGGTGTAGCTAACTGCTAAGTATGTTTGTACTCATCCACACACTACAGTGTACATATTTAGTTACACGTCGTGTGCAAACGCCTGCACGGTTCAACTAGTCTAGTCTCTTATTCGCCCCGAAGTATGACTCGGCAGAAAGGGTCTGGCTACGCGAGACTAGTACATATCTGTCTAGAGACTAGACTCGAGTGTCCAGTCGGTCGTCCCTCCCCCCGGCCCAGGAGGAGAAAGACCCAGGCCTGACTTGAACCTTGGACTAACTGGTGTACGCAAAATGAGGCCGGCGAATGCAAGCAGCCTAATACTTGCCATCGGCCCGGGAGCTAGGTAGACCGTCAGCAGTTGTGGCATGGTACTCTAGAGAAATTAGATGCAGTCGTTCTAAACGTCACTTATAAGTTTCATCAATTAACAACGCATTTTTGTCCACTATAGATCCAAATTGTTCAACAAGATGTTCCAATCCTAACTCTAATTTCCGACACTCTTCAAGCTCGACTGTCACGAGTGCTGATCTAGTCAGGGTGTACTTGTCCCATTGACGCTCTCAGCAAAGTCCACAAAGTCTAGGACCGTGCACATCTACAAAAACTGGGCTGTAGCTCATGCCAAGTTACGCCCCCATTGCGACCTTGTATAACTAGCATCTTATGTATTGAGAGGGTAGGTCCATGCATGCCTAGCGGACGCCACTGCATGGTACATCTACTAATACATATAATTTGAAGTGCTTCAACGTGCATCTAGAACGGCTATGAACTAATATTTAGTACAATGTGGCTAAAATCCTGCGAATTACCGGTAATTTTGAAGGTGGCTAATTCGCTTGTTGCTAGGGTACGGAATGGTTGCTAGATATGTAGAATGAAAGATGAGTAGTAGTACATAGTCTATAAATACATTTACCGGTTCGAACGCAGTCGCCATAGAATCATTTCTTGACTACTTGTCGTCGTATTGAAGTCCTCTTCTCTATCTCCGAGGTCGCACGAAGCAACTACCTCTATCGTGGCCATCCACCTCTTACCTATAGTCGAGGATGTGCACCCCCACGTGCACTCTGGCACCAGAGTCTCCGCTGTGGCATTCTGTCTTTGTTGATAGAATAGTGCACTCTATACAGAAATAGATTGTATGGTATAAGCGATGGAAGCATTAAGCAGCCTGCCGCAAGGCACAGGAGGTCACTTTTAGTGTCATATCCAGAAAACCTCGCCAAAACCATCGCGCAAATGAGGAAGCTAGATGACGTGGAGACCTATAGTATACTAGGACGAACTTGACGATGCCGTTTTTAATGTTTTTAGATTACCTCTTGACAGAGTTTGAGTCTAGATTTTGACACCTGATCTCAGGCATTGACTGCTTTCACACTTCCTCACTTGCATCTCATGCACGCAGACGCTAGACCCACAGCCTACAGCTTTCATGCAGTGCACCCTTTGCAGATGATCTTCCATCACAAGTATCATTTACACAAGATCGAGCTGGATTTGCGGCACTCATTTTAATTTATTTCGTAACTTTGACTATAGCTGAAGCAATAAAACATATCAAAAATATTATAGACACAAAAACCGATGGGTTTAGTTGGGCCCTCTCCCCTCCAAAATCCTGGATCCCCACCTATTGGTCTCTATTAATTGGCACTAATATACAGTCCCCAAATCAATATGCAAAACTCTATGCATCGACTTAGGACCAATACGTGTATTCCAAAAGGATGGCAAACTCTATCCTAACTGCATGTGCTCCTTCCTACAGCTGTGATGCAGGAACCAAGTCCAAGTTAGAGGGAATGAATACAGAAACTAGCCGATAATTATATAGTAGAGCATGCACACGGCTTGGAAGAAAAGAAACGTCCCTCTGAATGGTACACAAGAGCAGTACACCACAACCGACAGATTGTGCCAAAGCACTGGACATGTTGGAAGGAGACTCAGAATACACATGCATGCAAACGACACCATGTTTCGAAGTTTGCCTAGACTACTTTTTGCCTAGACTATTTGTCTAGACTACTATTGCCTAGACTATTTGACTAGTATGTATTCCTGTGTCCAATTGATGATAGAGGCAAACGTATATACAGAAGAGAAGAAAAGCAGTATTCGTGGGTTTCTAGAGAGCGCCATTGCAGCTGTGGCTGCATGGAATCTAGATAATAGACAAAAAAAAAAAAACAAGTACAAAATATGAGAAACACCAAACAAACCCTACCAACATGGTGTCAGAGTGGAGCTGCTTTGGTGCGTAGACGAGCAGACACAAGGAAAGATTGAACGACATGGCTACAGCGTTACCCTTTGCGAAACCGCCTGAACCACTCAATCTCCAGGATCGCGACCTGTGGGGTGAGAATTGGAAGCGTTTCGAGCGCGATTGGCGTTATTATGAGAAAGCCGTCAAAATCTCGGCAGAACGTGACGACGTGCGCATAGCGGAGCTGCTCAATGTGATCGGACATGCTGAGCAAGACATGTACGAAACGTTTGAGCACGACGTAGCCCGCAGATGGGAATGACGGTGACACACCGCCCGAGGCACCGAATGCAGTGCTGGAGAAATTCAGGAGCCGCGGTGCGTTCCACAGGCCAACGAAACGTTCGAGAGGTACAACTTCTTTCGCAGAAATCAGGATATCGGGGAATCTATCAACGCTTGCATAACAACAGTCATGAAATTGTCAAACACGTGCAATTTTGGCGGTCTCAAGGATGATCACGTGCGCGATCGGCTAGTTACTGGAATTCGCGACGATGCAACCAGGCAGAGGCTACAGGAAAAGAAAAAGCTGACATTAACTAAATGCTTGGAGGTATTGCGTAGTAGCCAGGTTACTATAGTCAGCAGGCTCAAGAAATAGCATGTGAGGAGACCCCCACCCACGCAGTCAGGCAGGCACGTAGCAGTGGAAGAACGGCCAACAGCAGAGGAGGACAACACAAGCAGAAGTCAAAGGCAGAGAAGGGAGCACCTAGATCATATGACAGTTACAGGCAGAAGTCTAAAGACAAACCGACAGAATGCAGGTATTGTGGATTGAACCACACACCAGGAAAGAAAGATGAGCTGTCCTGCAGCAGACCAGGAGTGTCACAAATGCCACAAGAGAGGCACTATGCTAGAGTGTGCTGCACAACCCAAAGGGTGCATAATACAACGTCACTGGTCCAGCCAGCTGTTGAGTATGTGACATTGAACCACATACACAGAGTGGATACCACAAAGGCAGAGGTTACCTTCAGAATCAATGGAAAGAAGGACTTGGCATTCCAAGTAGATGCTGGCGCAGCATGTAACGTTATCTCAGCACAGGATTATGTACTGGCCACCGCGCGCAGACAAGGAGTTCAAAGAAGTGACACCTACCAATGTGATACTGGTAATGCACAACAAAGCTCAAGTACGTCCAAAGGGGTCGGCTTGGTTGATCATAGAGAGAAATGGACACGCATACAAAGCCAATTTCACTGTAGTGCCGGGAAAAGTGACACCTCTGCTAAGCCTCAAGTCAAGCCAGCAAATGGGTCTGGTAAAGATTATGGACTGTGATACCGTCACTTCTCAAAGTTTGTCAACACTCAAGGAGCAGAATGACCGGTTGACAGTAGTACGCACAGACGAGATCCTCAGAAGATACAGTGACGTGTTTGAAAACCTTGGATGTCTACGAGGAGAGTACTCAATTGAACTTTACAAGGAGGCCACTCCATCAGTCAACCCGCCACGTAAGACGCCAGCTCCGTTGAGAGAAGCAGCGGGGAAGGAGCTCGACAGACTGACTAAGGAAGACATCATCGCTCAGGTGACAGAGCCCACAGAATGGGTATCCTCAATGGTCACAGTAAGGAAGAAGAATGGTCAAGTGCGGATCTGCTTGGACCCCAAGGAGCTCAACAAGGCAATGAAGAGGTCTCACTACCCTACGCCCACCATCGAGAAAGTAGCCACACGGCTTACCAAGGCGAAAGTGTTTACGGTACTAGATGCCAAGAGTGGGTTTTGGCAGATAAAGCTGGATGAGAAGTCAAGCTACTTAACCACGTTTCAAACAGCCTTTGGCAGGTACAGATGGTTGCGGATGCCTTTTGGTATAGCATCAGCACCGGAGATATGGCAGCGGAATGGGCATCAGATTATAGAGGGCCTGAATGGGGTGGAAGTCATTGCAGATGATTTTCTTATTATTGTATTTGGAGACACAATGTCGGAGGCGACTGAGAGTCATGATCGCAATCTGTCAGCATTTCTTGACAGATGCAGGGAAAGGAACTCGAAGCTAACCCCAGACAAAGTCAAGCTCAGGCTGACTGAGATTCCATACATAGAACACAAGCTAACTGCCCATGGAGTGCAGCCAGATCCATCTAAGGTAGAAGCGATTGTGCACATGCCAATGCCCACTGATACCACTTCACTGAAACGAGCGTTAGGAATGGTTACATACCTCTCAAAATTTTTGCCACGCTTATCTGAAGTGTGTGAAGTCCTTCGTCAGCTAGACCACAAAGGAGTTGCATGGCATTGGCAAGAGGAACACGCAAAGGCTTGGGAGGAAGTGAAAAGACTGACTACAATGACGCCGGTTCTAGCATACTACGATGTCAACAAGGAAACCACAATCCAATGTGATGCTTCCTCGACTGGTTTAGGAGCCACCCTGCTCCAGGAGGGTAAGCCAGTTTGTTTCGCATCAAGAGCACTGACAACAAGTGAGAGAAATTCCGCACAAATCGAAAAGGAGCTCTTAGCAATCCTTTTTGGTTGTGAGAGATTTGATCAATATATCTATGCGAAACACACAACGGTAGAGTCTGATCACAAGCCACTCGAAGACATTACTAGGAAGCCCATGGCGGATGTGCCAAAACGATTACAACGAATGTTGATACGTCTTCAGCGCTACGATATCCAATTAAGTCACGTACAAAAAAGGGTCAGAAATGTACCTAGCGGATGCTCTTTCCCGCGCGTATTTGAAAGGTACAGTTACCGCCAAAGACTGGCAGAGTGAACACTGTCTGCACGTTGAAGAAGTCAATATGGTGGAAGACGTCCCCATCGACAACCCGCTATTGGAAGAAATCAGGCGAGCTACAAAGGAAGATCAAGAGCTGCAATGCATCAGTGAGCTGATTCGTACTGGATGGCCATCACGGACAGTAGACGTACCGGTCGCAGCAAGACCATGCATTCCATCAGTGTCGCCATGAAATATGAGTACAGAATGACTTAGTTTTCAAGGGAGACCGTATAGTTATACCAATATCCCTAAGAGGCAGTATGGTCAAGAAGTTACACAATACACACTTGGGAGTGGAAGGCTGCCTCAGACGTGCAAGGGAGTCGCTCTTTTGGCCTGACACGAATGCAGAACTGAAGGATTTTGTCCGGAGATGCTCCGTTTGCGATGCGTATCGCCCGGAGCAATGCCGCGAGCCCCTACAGCCACACGAAATTCCGTCTAGACCATGGCAAAAGGTTGCCATAGATCTGTTCAGATTGGAGACCACAAATTACATAGTTGTTGTCGACGACTATTCCAATTTTTTTTGAGATCGACAAACTCAATGATACTTTGTCCACCACAGTTATCCACAAAGTCAAAGGACAATTTGCAAGACACGGTATTCCAGAGATTGTCGTCACGGACAATGGCCCGCAATTTGCCGGTGGTGAATTCGAGCGTTTTGCTACACAATGGCAGTTTCATCACATTACGACATCTCCCAGATACCAACAAGCTAATGGCAAAGTGGAGAATACCGCCAAGACCTGCAAAAGCATTCTAAAGAAAGCGAAAGAGACCAACCAAGATGTTTATATGTCGCTCCTCGATTTCCACAACACGCCATTCGAAAGCATTGGCTCATCCCCAGCTCAACGATTGTTCGAGAGACGGACGAGAACACAGACACCCATATCACCAAGACTGTTGCAACCTACAGCACGGAAAGGGACAGACATCTCAGACAAACTACAGAGCCAAGCAACGCCAAGCGTGGAACTACGACAAAGTCTCAAAGAGCCTCCCACCGCTTGCACCAGGCCAAAACGTGAGAATGAAAAACCTGGTGAAACAACATGGTCGCTTGCAGTGTGCAAAAGACCAGCAGGACACCGGTCGTACATAGTCGAATCAGGAGGTAGACAATACCGACGGAACCATCGTCAACTCAGAACCACCGAAGAGGATTGTAGACCAAGCCTACTGGTGAGTGATGACTCAGAAGAAGACGATGATAACGAACCAGACAGCGATGACGTTGTACCAGATAGACGTGATGACGTTGTACCAGATAGACGTGATGATACAACATCAAAACAGACGACCGTACCGATCCACACACCGCCGCCAAGGACTGTCCAGACAGTCCCAGACAACAAGAAAACCGCACGCGGTAGAACAGTCAAGATACCTTGGAAATACAGAGACTACGACATGTCTTAACATCGTAACGTCGGTATGGTACAGCCTACGGGTTATAAACTGATTGAGTTGTGTTACAATTTTAATTAAAGAAAGGGGGACGTAACGAGACTGTTCTATAATTAGCATTGTGACGTAAGTCACGTGTTCAGAGTAACACGTGTAGCTGTTAGCACGCAACGAAACAAGGAGTTGTGTTGTGTTCACGCTGTGTGCCAAAGAAACAATACAGATCGTTACAGACACCATGTTTCGAAGTTTGCCTAGACTACTTTTTGCCTAGACTATTTGACTAGTATGTATTCCTGTGTCCAATTGATGATAGAGGCAAACGTATATACAGAAGAGAAAAAAAGCAGTATTCGTGGGTTTCTAGAGAGCGCCATTGCAGCTGTGGCTGCATGGAATCTAGATAATAGACAAACAAAAAAACAAGTACAAAATATGAGAAACACCAAACAAACCCTACCTACATCAACATGCAATCAACGAAGACATTAGAATCAGAGACATAGCCACAAGACACACCAACAAAACACCAACAGAGACTTACCAACAGAGACAAAATAGTTTTTCATCTATAGACATACCAACAGAAACTTACCAACAGATACACACCAACATATACCAACACAGAAACATATACCAACAAACTAACAACAAACCAATTGAAACAGAGACTAGCGACATATCAACCAAAGCATACCAGCAAAAATATACCAACAAAGATAATAGAAGCAGAAATACACCAACAGAGACAGATCAACAAAGATGTATGAACAAAGAAAACATGTATAAACCAACAGAATCACACCCACAAAGGGTCAATGTAAAACGTGGACTCTGGGATGGGACTAAAAGTGGACCACTTACCAAAGGTCTGGACTGGCAGCGTGGCACGTTTTGAACATGAAGTTGCCATTAGGGGCTCTGGACTGCAGCCCTCAAAAAAAATTTTTAACCAAAAAATTAACCCACATGATAGTTACATACAGAAGATCCTGGTCACAACATACAAGCGAGCACATTTGGTAAGTAGTCCACTTCTGGTCCAGCCCGAGTCCGTGCTGTACACGTCACCAACAAACGTCATCAGTGATGTCATAAGGCCCATCTTGGCTGCTGTACTTTGATGCTCCTAAGTTGAGATCTTAATTAATTAATTCATTAATTAAATATAGGCATTTTATTATAAACTACCGAATTCAAAATGAACACCAATAATACAGTAGACAGCTTTCTCTTACAACGATAATTGTCAATAATTATTACTGAAAGATACAGTATTGTAGCTAATGCTTGTTTACGTATTGTATATTGTTGGTAACAATACTGGTTGTCTTCAGCTAACTTCAAAGCATGCATGCATAGGGAAAAAAAGGTACTATAGCTACTAGTAAAGTTACTACTGTACTACAAAGCCTGTTACTAACTTATAAAAATGAATGAAGACTTTAAGACATTGCAGTTTTCTGATAAGGACTATTAGAGAAGTCACTCGCTAAATAATGAAATGTTCAATGGCTGTACCTTTTAACTTAATTACCTAGTTGCACACAACAGGTGTCAAGGACAAATGAACGATTAGCACAACTGATGACATGGCAAACATACAGTTGGTGATTTTACTTTCTATTCTATTGGTTACTCCAAACTCAGATATCTGCTAATCTCTAACCCGTGGTGTGATTTCACCAAGTGTGTGTGTGTGTGTGTGTGTGTGTGTGTGTGCGCGTGCGCAATAGCTCCGTTGGCTAAAGAGTCATGTTATGAAGTGTTTACAAGCGGGACCTTAAAGGGTCACAAGTTCAAGTAGTGATGGTGAGCTATGACATAATTTCCTTAAGCAAGAAACTAACACACATTTTCTTCTCTTGACTCAGTAGTATAAATAAGTACCTGGTCATTGACTGGGGACCTAAGCGGCCATCGGCTGTGACGTGACATCAGCCACTGGGGTCCTGGTGAGACTTCAAGTGCTCACACCACAGTTGGCTTTACAGGTCGGTGCTCCTGCGAGTGCCTAGCCCAGCTCCAGGAGTTTGCTAGCGCACACTCAGAGTTCCCTGAGTAGCACACAGGGCCCAGCTTAACAGCTAGGGCGTGATATTTGAAAGGCAGCTCCGGACATTTAGGTTTATTTCTATTCTTGTGTGTGTGTGTGTGTGTGTGTGTGTGTGTGTGGTGTGTGTGTGTGTGTGTGTGTGTGTGTGTGTGTGTGTGTGTGTGTGTGTGTGTGTGTGTGTGTGTGTGTGTGTGTGTGTGTGTGTGTGTGTGTGTGTGTGTGTGTGTGTGTGTGTGTGTGTGTGTGTGGTATTAGTAGTAGTCTAGTAGTAAGATCACCACAACATTCCTGGAAGAGATTAGCTTCCTTACTATCTCACAAGAAAAACACACCGTACAGCCAAACACTTAACTCGATTGCTGCCGCCTTAGCTTTGCCCTTCTACGAGCATGCATCATGTCTCTCAGAGGATCTAGGGTGAAGTTCAGAGGCTCAACAAGTGACAGCAACATTCTGCTGGCAACAGCAGAAGGACACTTTAGATAACTGCCTTAGTATTAAACACACATATTCTATTAGTAACAATAGCTAGTTTCGTTGTTATATGTATGTATGTATATATATATATATATATATATATATATATATATATATATATATATATATATATATATATATATATATATATGTAGTACGATATATTGAAATACACCAAGTTTACACAGTAAAATACCATGGTCCATGTTTCTAGAACAAACATTTGGTCAGTGTATATGATAACCGTGTATTTTTATGGGTAGGATTCCAGTTATTATTATGGGTACAATTTCAATGTAATTTAATTAGTGGATGCAATTTCAGTATGATAATAAGGGTACAATACCATTATGTTTTTGTAAGTTATGATTCCAGTGGTTTTTATTTATGCTATTGTATCTTTGCATAAGCACAATTTTTAGTCTATTTTATGTCCAGGACTCCAGTACATTTTTATGAGTACGATTTCAGCATGTTACGATTCTTCATGTTTGACTGAATATAGAGTGACACCCAGCCTGCAAAGTTTACATTACTGTACCACCAAGACAAGATGGCTACTTCTACTAGACTCAACCCAGTCTCACTCCACTCCCATCATTCCCGGATTGTCAATCCTATCCTCACCCTACTTCTATGGATCAACTTAGTCTGGACAAGCTTAGCAGAGATGAGGAACTGGTTCAGCAGATCAGGCTCTTGCTGGAACAATATTTGAAGAAATGCTCAATTGCAATTACTTCCGCTCAGGATATAAGTGCATATATAAATTACTTTTTATCTATTACACATATGTCTGTTCTTTCATAAAAATTACCAGACATGTGTAGGCAATGTTCAACAAGCTACAAAATAAATTGTCTAAAAGTTTGAGTTAAGTGATTTGACTACGCCTTGTAGCAAGCGTTAGTCAAACAAAAGAACACCCACTTGCTATACAAGCCATTGCCATATACGTGCCATTGTGATGTTTCATTACAGCAAAAAATGGCATATGGATAAGGAGCTGCCATTAGACGGTCATGCCCCCAACCAGATGGCTGGGTTCCTGTGAACTACGCAGGAGCTATGGGCTGTGCTAAGCAATCTCAGCCAACTGTGGTGTAAGCACCCAAAGTCCCACTGGGACCCCAGTGGCTAATGGACTTTGTCGCAGTCAGGGGGCTTTGCCACCCCAGTCTAAGACCAGATACTCATTTATACTCCTGAGTTGAGACAAGCAATTGTGTGTGAGTTTCTTGCCCAAGAAAATTTATGCCATAACTCGCCATTACTGTGACTTGAATTTGCAACCCTGTAGGGTCCTAGATGAACTCACTCCATAAGATGACTCTCTAATCAACTAAGCTATAGCACCACACACAAACAACAGACAGACAGATTAGCCATCAAGTGAAGAACATTGACTGTAACCGTTAATTTGACTTGTGTAACTGAACCCATAGGTTGAGAATTCACTATTTAGCTGTGGTGCATTTACTGATACTCACTGTATGGTAGTATTAATGTTGAAAATAAATGAAAAACAGACACACAGCCAGCCAGCCAGCCAGCCAGCCAGCCAGCCAGCCAGCCAGCCAGCCAGCCAGCCAGCCAGCCAGCCAGCCAGCCAGACAGAAATGGTCAGTGCAACTCAACACAATTTATGGATTACTGACAAAAAATTCAGCGTTCAGCTACAGCAATGCAATGCTAGAGTAATCCAACACAAGATGTCAAACTGCATTCATCCCCAATAATTAATGTGCTGTAGCAACTAGAACCCTCTTTGGGTTCTTTGGTAGCTTTCGAGGAAAAAATGTAGTTTTAGTTCTAAACTTGTTCTCTTTAGTCTCTAGGAGTTTCTGTATAGTTGAAGACAGACAGACAGACAGACACACAGACAAATGCCTAATGAAGTTGTATTATTGCAGTTCAAAAGACCACCCCTCTACACATTTATATAGTAAATTGCATAAATGTTTAGAATGGTCTCAACAAGGCCTCACAGTTTACTTACATGAAAATAACCCTGCACTTGAATAACTAAATAACAAGTCTGTAAATAATCTAAACTCCTGTTTGGAAATCTAGACTCAAATTTTTTAAGAACTAAAATCAAGAAAAATGGCTCCAAATAGCAATCACGTGCCCCTGTGCACATATGGATCCATGATTGGAATTCAAGCAAGAGACAAGTTTCCACTGGTTCTAATGACTCATACTAGAGCTCTTGACAAAGAAAATACTAACATTGCTTTGAAGAGGGTGAACATGCCTAGTTTGACCATGCCTGGTTGGCCACTGAGGTGTATACACTTATTTGTCTCTTCACCTCACTCAAATTGGAAACAGTTTCCAAGTCCCTCGTGATTAAGCATGAACCATCTTGTTTGGTAGTTGTACGTCCCTCTCAACACATATATTCAAAATTACTCTAAACCTTTTCAAATTTTCACTATTTGTAGCAAGAGTGTCCATAACAATCCTCTGGCCAAAATAAGTTTCAAATTCTGTCAACCCCTATACGTACTTTGGAATGACAAATATTTGAATGTTTCAAAAAGGCTCTGTTATACTGTTCGGGTAAAATGCAAATATGTAACATGAAGTGTGAGCCGTTGCCAAGAACTCAACTGCAGTTCATCTCCATTATTGAGACTGAACACGTACATAATGCATGCATCCAGTCTATTTGTAAACACAACACAGCAAATAGTTTAGAGCGCACAAACAAGCTTCTGTCTGTTCAACAGGAGGCCTATCATCTTACTGGCAACGCTCACTTCAGTTTCACAGAGTCCCGAATCAACTTCTGTCGTAGAGTCATTGCCAGTGTCAAGCAGTTACCAGTTCCAAGAATTAGGAACAACGCAGAAAGAACGAAAATCTAAACAAACATCAAAATGCAATATCAATATCTAAATTATGGAACAACAACATTGACTCATTCTCATCCCACACAATATTCTAATTGATATCATACAAAGTCAGTCATAAAGTTGGTACATGCCTGCCATGCTTTTCCTGCAGCAATATCAAACCAAACAGAGAAGAGCTGATACGCCAGATAGTATTGCCAAATCTGTGCAAAAAGACAAGCAGAAGCTGCATGACTATGTACACTATGCAAATTCACAGCAATACGCTTACATAGCCAATAATCAGAGCTGGAATAAGATACTTCATATCAGACCAAGTTTTGATTCTTAGACCATCTGCAACACAAAATATGCAAACATAGATACAAATTAGACTAGTCTTAGATCTATATTGAACACCTCGTGTAATGTCCAGTTCATGTACTCTGCCAAGAGTCAACAATCGATACAGGGTACCAACTTGGTAATAATATTGCAAAAACTGAACAAAGCCTGTGTGACACCAGAGTTACAAATAGACTACTAGTAGCTGATGGCAATGCAGAATATCCATACTTATATACAGCGAAAACATCATAAAGTTCATTCTAAACATCTGATAAGTATCATCCACTGGCCTTCAAAATTAGAAGAGACAAATACTATTTTCGAATCCGACAAACTACAGCCCAGCTGTTACTTACCAAATCAAGATGCATGCTGAGACAACAATCGACAAGTAATGGTGCAAAACCCACCAACCTCGAATCCTACAACAGAACATTTTCAAAAGCATTACAAACAACTCCACATCAAGAACTAGATTTCATAACATTGACTATGAATATTTCATTGAAGATTGCTTTGTTAGCAGAGCTAGTAGACTAGTAATGGTGTTGCAAATGTATGAATATTTTTATGGAATAATTGACTACAGCAGAACAAAATGGAAACCTCAACTACATATAGTTTTGGAATTATCCGATGTAGTACAATGTTGTTTTCTATCTCCCATAGCTCAGTACATAATCAACATGTCCAATACCAAGTCAGGTTGCATACAGTTTATAGTCATGAATAAAACAGCCACCAATAACGGCGTGATTTGCACAAGGTAGACAACCTTCACGTACAGAGTTGAGTATATAATTCAAGAGAATAAACTATTTTAATTAACAAATTGACCACACATATTCAAAGAGTCTGATGTTAATTTTCATTAGTGGTTGACTAATATGATGTAAAAATAAGTAATAAACTATTGACAACAATACCGAGTTGAAACTGGCTTACTCTGATCCATTTTGACGCAGAATATGCTCTCGAATAGTCAACGTGCAGTAATACCACACAAGAAGAAACTGAAAGGAAGCATCCATTAGCCTTCAACAAACAACAGTCCTTCATTACAAAATAACCAGAACACAGAACTAGCAAAACAATACATACCGTTGATAAACAATCAAATTGAAAAACGAGAAAAGACCAATGACAATGGTGACCCACATCTTAAAGTCTTCATATTGCTGTTTATACAAATGACTGAACATAAAGTACATTGTTAAGCTTGAACAACATATGACAAACAGAAAAGCTAAGAAACCGATCTGTCTTTGTAAGCAGCGTTACATCAAGACCACCTAGAGTAAGCTGTAGAAACCAACTGCAGCAAAAAGTCAAAGCACAGCGTTGATTATCAAGCAATACAAGCTTGTTGTAGTGACATACTGGTTCTTTCTTGGAAGTGTTGCTTCAATATCACGCAGCTCCCGTTGTCTGTCAGTAGTTTGGTGTTTGAGAGTTTCGTTGCTTTTGCTAAAAACGCCGAGCATCACACATCCAGCAAAACAAAAATATCTACATATGCTAGATACTCTATCTACTACACCCTCTACATCCACTAGTACTACCCTACTCTATCCTAACCAGCTACTCACCTACACTACACTACCCATCTACCCCTCCCTATAAATCTCTGTAATTTGTGGGCTACCGTGAAATTCATTTACAGAATACGTACACAAACTGCCTACTTGGGCTTTGCTGGTATACATCCAGTCATATGTTCATTAGCATTTTCCAGTCTAGTCTCTTAGACTACTATACAAATTTTGAAACACAGCTAATCAAAGTAACAAGATTCCTTATACGGGACAAAGATGTCACTCCTAGTTACACAACACTATAGGTTCCCGCACAATTGTAGTAAGTCAGAAAAACTATTGATTCGCAATGCAGAGAGGTAAATTTCATTGTTTATTTCAGATAAAAACCTGATAACGGTGAACATAAAATTACACTGTTCTAACAAAAGCTGTCATTAACTTTGGCAGTTTGTGGTTGGCCGCCTAGCAATTGTCAGTAGTTGTTGCCTACACCAAACACCAATACTGCTCCATGATTGAATTATTTGGACCACACAGAAGAATGACACATTTTATGAAGAAATGGGCACACACACACACACACACACACACACACACACACTAATCAAACATATTGTTGAAGAAGGTGGTTTTCTGTTTGACACAGCTAGTTTTATCAAGTAAGTAAATTCGTCACATCAGTCTAGAAAGTAATATTCATCAATGCTTCACACCTCCTACTATCAATTAAAACCTTGCTGGACAGTTTGACAGTTTGACAGATACCTGAAACTGTGGGAAGCTACAGCTCCATAGCTTCTTCATATACTATAAACGTCACTATATGATTAAGAGTGCCAACTACAGTTGACTACCCAAACTTATGTCAATTATCCAAACAACAATTATCAAAATTTCAATTATCTAAATGAACAGACTGGCAGATCACATGTGTACCAAATGAAAATTTGTTCTGTTTGATTATACATGTATTTTACATAAAATCCCCAATTAGTTCAGATAATCAATGTATGTTCAAACAAGGATTGCAACTTGCATAATGCTAGTGGCAAACAAAAGTATCAGCAATCCTTCTATGGCGCTACCTACTGTTGTTGGAACACCAAATTAAAGGCATCACCTAGCTACTTTTGGTGGTTCCTCAACACACAGACACAACAATAGCAAAGCTACGTTTGAAATTAAAGTTAAACTTAAAACTAAACTTTAAAGGAGTGTCGTTCCGCGTACATCTAATTACTAAAATTAACTAAATTGACACACCTAATTAAATTAATTAATCGATGTTTCACGCTCTAGATAGAATCGCCCTCTAGAAGTAGGTAGACACGTTTGAGTCAACATGGCTTCGCAACATGCTGTTACCTGTCTCGGTCAGCAGTCCTTGCCTTCTTCACGATATCAACCTTTTTCTTGCAAACGACTTGCAGTTTTCTCACTTCTGCCAAGTTTCGCTGTAACTTTTGATATTCAGCCTACATAGCTCACACATGCCGTATCGATACATAGAAAGGTAAGCAAAATAAACCTGCAATTCTTGATAATCAGATTCGTATGAAGTCGTTGCCATCTTTGCGGCAATAATTGACAGAACAGACAACCGGATGGCCCGGATGTCTACGTGACAAATATATAAAGACCCCAGCTACAGATACTTGTACACGTATGCAGTATGCAACATATATTATATTGCAACAACTGTACATGAGTCGACCGCCGCCGTAATTTTTCATGCAATGACATGCAGCCAATATCAACCACGTGACAATTGTTACTACACAAAATAGACTAGATGTATTGCGCGCGACGAATTTTCATAAATACACTAACTCATTCATATCAACATTACATCCGGCAACTGCTAATAAAGCATGTTGTCGTCGTCATCAGGAAACCGCCTTGCCGTTGTCTTCACAGTCGGCGGTACTGTGGCAATAGTAGCCAGACTTTGTGCATTTGCAGCATATAAAGCGGCTGCTCTGTCACCATCAGGGCTTCGATCCTCATACAACAACACGTTAAGTGCCTCTTCAAATATCTTTGCTTCGGGATATTCTATCTTTGTTTGCTTCTTCTCTGTCGCGTAGACTATAGACTCACAGCAAATTTCGGCTACTTTCTTACAAAGGCCATAGAACGACCAGCAACAGATCTCAGTTCCAGCAATGTCCTTGACAAACGTGATGCGAGTGGCAAATTTCACCGACAATCTGTCAAATAACTCCATATTTCGAAGAAGGTTTTCGTCTGAGTTACTTGTATACGAGTATTTGTTGTTTCCTCTGTTGTACATTAGACGAATCAGAGGCTACAAGATAAAGCTTGCGTCAAATAAAAACAATACACATGAAAGATCACAACTATTCATTGCCACTAAGCACTGCAAACCTGACTGCAACCAACAAAAATAGAAAAAAATGACTACCTACTACATACAAAATGCATTATGTACTGCAATACAGTGTATGCGTGTGTTATGTGAGAACATGAGGCAACAACCTTGCAAGCCCATAGTATACTCTATGCGAAACGACAAATACATACACAAACACAAAACAAAATCGACAAATACTGTATTGTCACAATTAGAAGCCGTTCATATATCTGTAGAAGCTGAATCGAAATTCAGGCTATTTTTTAAGACAGGCTTGTAGGTCATTTGAATACGCTAAGATATAGACATGACAACCACATACCATATGAAAAAGCAAGATTCGTTAAGATTCGTTAAGATATATACAGACATAACTACCATAAGATGCCAGTTTCAAGAGCTGAATCGTCGTCCTCATTGTCGGTGTCATTCAATGCTGCACGCACATGCCAACACATTCGCACGTGCACATGACTGCAAGCGTACGCATACTGTGCATCTTGAACAAAAGATCGACTTCTAAAGGCAACCGACTTGTAAGCAGCACAAAGTAATTAAATTCTTGGCTTTTATTTGAGGTCGGCTTTTATTTGCGACAATATGGTACACACACAGTGACACACACACACACACACACACACACACAGTGACACACACACACACACACACACACACACACACACAGTGACACACACACACACACACACAGTGACACACACGCACGCATGCACGCATGCACACACACACACACACACACACAGAGCAAATGTGTCCTTACACAATTATGCCACACTTATACAGGTTAGTGCAAGTCACCAGTAAACAGCATGCTGTAACCGACTATTTCTGTGATCTTAATTAAATTACTGCATTGCAACCAGAAAGACAGTTAATGGGACACACATGTGCATGTGTTAAAACACTGACTTCCTGGGTTTCCGAGAATAGACCTAAATATCTCTGAATTTTGTTTGTGGTCCATGATTTCTTCGCAAGAGTCACAGAAATATCATGATTGCAGAAATAACCGGTTATACAGTAGCCTCGCCCCAGATGCAGTGATGACAGCGCATCGGGGAGGGGGACGGGGACGGGGACGGGGAGGGGAGGGGGAGGGGAGATGCAATCCACACTGCGTCTGGGGCGAGGCTAGTTATACAGTAGCAGTGACTAACATGTCCTTATTTCATTCACACATTACAGTTCAACTTCTGCGCGTATTATGTGCTTTACAAATATTCAGTGACAGCTTTCTATCTTAAAAGACTAAAGCCCACCATCATGATGCATGATTGGATATGATTTTTTAAAAAGCAGCAGTCACGTGACAATGACAACACTAAAACTCCTACACATGTATTACCAATCAGCACGCATTCACCTTTCTTGTAAGATCTAATATCTTCTGCAACTGTCCTGGAGCAGTAAGGACCGGAACGTACGTGAGCGGAGGATACGGATCGCGCAGAACGAGCAACTTTCTCTGGATGACCTTTGCGAAGTCGTCCAGCAAATAGAACTTCGCCTCCGCGAGCACCTCCTCGAGATCTCGTTCCGACGAGGGCAGTGGCGTCGTATTATCTCTCAAATAATTCAAAACTGTAGCGAAATGTTTACCACAGCGGTCGATCAAAACCCATCCTGCGAAAAGATGTAGAAAACCGTTGTCAGTTGTTGTCAGTTATTTCTGGCATCACGGTCAATACCTTCAGAGTCCATTAGCACTTCCATTCTGCCACTAAACATAGCTTTCAGCATGCTACCCTCGTGTTTAGTCAGTGTGTCCAGTGTTGTGTAGAAGAGATGGCCGCCGACATTCAGGCGCACGTACCTTCCATGAGATGATGGAACCTTGACCGACGTGGCCAACAGACACGACGGAGCGTCTGACATCGAGCTCAGACACGGACAATGCTGACACTGCGTTGATATCCGGGCTTCGACCTCGAGTGTTCAGACCACGGAACGCGTTAAGTTAATGCTGCTATTGCAACACCGATTGCAACCTTCATCATGGCATGTATGAGTAGGTGTGTATTCGTTATATACTTAGCCTCATGCAGCCAAACTGTTTTCCGTCTAGTTTCTCTTGTTAGGAAATGTTTCCTGGTCGGCTCAAAATTTTCAACAAAATTGAAGAAAAATTCACTTTGATTACTTATTAATTAGGATATAGAGTATGAAGCTTGTTCTCTCGCAGTTTGCCTCTGCTAGTAGACTAAAACGTCGTCTATAGTCCTTGTAAGTAAAGCCGAACAATAACAATTACTCCAAAAGTCTCTATATACTGTATATCTATCCTGTCTCATGCCCATGGTGGGCATCAAATACAGTGAAACTATTCATTCCGTGCTCCTGTTGCATATGCTGGGCATACCTTAACAAGTCATCATCTCGATTACACATCACTGAGCACTACAACAGTAACACCATTCGCTCACTTTCTAAAACAATCGGTGGCAACCTCACGCTTGCAAGCAGCAGTCGAAGCCAACTGATAAAGTACCTATACATAAAAGCGTCATTAGCCACTGAATTCAAATCCACAGCTAAGAACCCAAAGTCCTGTCTGCAATTTGCTAAAGCAATGATATGACGTTCTTGCAAGTCGGTGGTCATTATTAAAAATTACTAGCTGGATCTAAGAACTAACCGTAAATATAAGCAAATGAATGATGATGGTGTAGAAAAACACAAATGTCCGGGCAAACTTGTTTGACAAAATAAACCTTCCCTGTAGCAGCAAAAAGTCATGATAGAGTTATGATTAGTCAAGAATACTTCAATTGCAGACAACACACATATGCTATGTATCACACCATACCCATACTGACACTGACACAACCATAGTAACAACACACATTACCAACCAAATTCAGAGTTGCCCTTTCTGGACCACTCAATCCCAAATACCGCTTCTCTTTTTCCTACACAAAGCAGGACAATGTTTACACTATAGACATTAGTCTTTTTTCAAAACGTTGCCTAACATGTATATTAAAATGTACCAAGAGTCTTGCTTTCCTCATTAAGATAACATTACAACAATTTACTGTTTTCTTGTTCCCAAGTAAATATAAAATTAATGAAGTATTCCAATCAAACTAATTTGGGCAAAGATGTTAAAGAACTGACAGTCTAGAATTATTATTTGTATGCAGCGTATCATTTAAGACTTTCTGTAAATTTTGATCACGTAGGATCTCTTGTTAATTAAATAAAAAGTGTCAAACACAAATGTCCATGCTTTCCAAACATTCAAATATTAATCAAGTCAATTAACTACATGCTGCTACAGGCTATCTATACCTTTTTACTAAAGGCAGAGAACGGATCCATTTTCTCTTCATATTCCATAGAATAGCGATGGACTGCATCATCACCTTGACGAACCTTTGACTGCAACAACGAAGTTCAGTTAATTGCGTTAAGACCATTCAACTTGTAGTGACTAACTGTAGCCGAGTAACTTTGAAGAAACTTGATTTTCTCATACAGTTTGACATTGTCTGATCGAAGTGTGTCAACTTCATTTCTCAACGATGAAATTACCTGCTGATGATGCCGAGTCTCCTATCAATTAAAATCAAAATATGTAACAAATTCAATACATAGATGGCAAATGTTCTCACTGCTTCCAACTCCATATTTCTGGCTCTAAATCGCTCTCTTTGACTTGAAATAATTGGTAACAGAGAGTCAGCTGTTCCAGATCCCGTTGCTGAGACACAGTGCATAAACTTTAGACAATGAAGTGTCACACTCTGCTGAATAGTTACATACCATATACAGGTTCTGATTGTGTCTTCAATATGCCCGCCACTCCCACAGGACTGGCTTCGCCCTAAATACAGTTGAATTGTACAATCTTACAGCAGACAACAACTTTGAAACAGACTTCGCCTTCCGTTCTAACTGGGAGAAATGATTGCACATTGACAAGATCTGTCTCCAACTGCTCTATTAGTGATCGCTGTTCCTCAATAGTTTTCTTTGCATCCTCCTGTCCCGATTCAAGCACAGACAGGCGACCTGAATGTACGTATCACAGTCAGTCAACAGGATAAAAGTTTGCAAAATGAGGCCTCTTCACATACTCTCCAGTCCACTCTGAGTAACACGCAAAGCTGTGTTTTCACTTTGCAAATCTGGGAAGCATATGATCAGTTACACAAAACTCTCTTTCACATCACTGCTCACTTCTGTTTTTCTCTAATAACAGCACTTCCAGAGTCTTTGGTTCACTTGTCTTCCATATCAATATACAAACGCTGCCAGTGCATGTGCATCAAGCAGTAAAATGGGACTCACTTTCAATTCCTCCTCACCAAAATCCAGTGAAAATTCCATAGTTTTCAATACTCTGTGTCACAACAAAATTTCTTAGCCAGTGTACTAAGACATGACTACCAATTACTAATCAGTATAAAGTACTTTAGTTCTCTTTTGATTTCTTCATAGTCCTGTTGTTGAACTAGTCTTGCCTCCTATATATAGTTTGATGCATGCAGACATTTGATGGTTCACTCATTTCCGATTAAGAGACTCACCAAAGACTCAATAGCAGCAGACTTAGCAGTCAACTGCTCCTCTAGCATTGCCACCTGAATAGATCACAATGAAAATAAAGTCCAGACTACACAGGAACGAATCAATAATCAAACATAATAAATATAGATTACAGTAGAGATAAAATCATTTAGTGAACTTTGATTAAGTTAAGCTGTACCAAGACAAAAGCAATTTAAAGACCTCATCAAATAAACCATACTGTATATGACAAGAGGATCATGAACATGACATGCTGCCTTGGCTGGAGAAACCAATTGTTTTGACAACAGCAGACCTTATTTGTCATATGCACTTGTACATTGTATAGTACAAACATCGATGTCAAACAGTTACTCAAATCCTACTTATAAATCAGTAGAACTGATGAGACTCAACGTCTTAGACCTGTTTGAGTATCTATAAACTATAATGCATTAATCTTTGAATCATACAGAGACAGCCTCGTAACTGCCTTACCCTACAAATGTGTATACAGTATATAATCATTCACCACCATAACACAAAAGATTAAAGTACTAGGGCACGTTTCCACTAGTGCCTAAACTGGTTTAACAAATGGTTTAAGCTAAAGGTGCAGCTAGTGGAAACATGGCCCTAGTTAGTTAATAGAAACTGAAGCAATTGTGTCTGCATTCAATCAAAGTTAGAAAAACTCGACTTCAAAATGGCATTGAATTCTGAGAGTAGAATAGATGCCGTTACTGTAGTAGTGCAAGTAATAACTAAACTTAGGTAGTATCAGACAAAATGTTGTAATGTACCTTTGATAAACCAGAATCTCGCATCTTGTTCAGTGACGATTGAAGCTGCTGGATGTCGGCAACCAGCTGAGATATCTAATAACCAAAAAACAATGGATAAAATACATCAGCAAAACTAATCTGTAATAAAGAAAGGACCTCGCCCTCTTTTGCTGCAAGTTCAACCTGTAGATTAGACTGAGACAATGAGTGTAAGCTGTCACTCTACAACCAGTGAGTAGCTAATGCAACAAACAGATCAACCAAGACAAAATCGTCTAACCAAAATGCTTTTCTCTTCATCTGTGTGATCTTGCCTAGCCTAATTCATCATAAATTTATCACTTATGTGTTTGAGTAACACATGAGACAAAGCAGCACACATCAAACAAACACAAATAATGCAAACAACACACATACAAATACAAATAAACATGCACACACACATAATACAAGCCTACAATAATGTAGAAAGACCACTACCACAGGTCATCGTATCCACATCAGCAAAATAGTGAGATAAAAGTAGTGATGACAAACACAAGCAAACAATCTAGATGTTATATGTAATGGATATTTCTTACAACTTGACATGTTGACATGCTGGTTACAAAATATGATTAAGTTGATTACTGTACTCAACTTTGCCAAGAACACTGTACACCATACAACCTGCATAATTAATTAATGTTATTAAGGTATGACATGCACACAATTTCTCAGTTTGGTCTAATCAAGTTTGCATAAGATATGCATCCAAAAGTAATCAAAACAAAACAAATATACAATCAAATAGTTGCCATAACAACAAATCAAAAATAGATACTATTATAATTAGAATTTTGTACGAGTCAACTTTCTCAATTTATAGCACACAGACACAAGTATCAACACGACCGTACAATATTTATAATTATACAAAACTGTACAACGTATAAAAATGTCAATACATCTGCATAAACACGCACATGTATAGTACTAACTTGACAATCCCTTAGTTGTGTTTGTGTTTGTTCCAGTTCTTTTTCTGCCGTTTCGGCTCTCTGTAAACCATTTCTGCTATAATAGTACTCACCAATAATAGACTATATATATGTATATGTATATATATATATATATATATATATATATATATATATATATATATATATATATATATACATACACACACACACACACACACACACACACACACACACACACACACACACACACACACACACACACACACACACACACACACATGTATAACCTGCAGTGTTCTTTCCAAGTCAGTTACAATAATTTCCATCTCAGACACTCTAGGAACATCAACATAACAACATATTATCTCCACTGCTGCACACATGCAAGCAATTAAAACATGCAGCTCACTTTGCAGCAGCCTGCTCTTCATACTTGGCTTTTAAGTCAAACAACTCCGATTGGCTGGAGTCCAAAGCTACAACAACAGCAATAATGGTTACAGCATTGCCAGACAAACATTAAATTCAACCAAATAACATTATAAAAAACTCGAGTTAAAAACACTTAAAACCAAAAAAATGTTCACATTCAAATATTATTTATTATACCTCCACAAAGGAGATTATGTTTTGGTTTGATTAGTCTGTTTATTTTTGTCTGTTAGCAAGATTACGTAAAAAGGCCTGGATGGATTTTGGAAAAAATTTACCAGAGGTCGGTCTTGACCCAAGTTAGAAGCAATTTCATTTCAGAAGTGATTCTGGTACACCAGATGCTGAGTTCCTGTGAAAAGTTGACCCTCGCATACAATTTCTTGACAACATGACCTAACTCATGCCAAATTTTACACACGCACACACACACACACACACACACACACACACACACACAGTACAAACATACATAGGTAAATAGACAAGATTAAACAAACAGTTTGGCTTTGCTTGCTGCTCATTAGAGAGATAATGTAGTTCAAAACTAGGAACAACATGCATTTGCTGATCACAATCCTGTTGAAAATAACCACACTCATACAATAAATGAAGCTAAACCCTCAGTTGCTAACTTTTAGACTACAGAACAGGTAGCTGCTGCACACTTCCTACAAACCGTTTATGCTGCACAACTGTTTGGGTGTGGCACCCCTCTTACATTTCTGGAGAAGTTTAAGTGTGTAGCCTAAATTTTCGCAAGCAAGAGAAAATGTAAAACATATTAATAGATTGCACTTGCGTTTGTTTAGAAACAACGCAATTACTAGACAGGCATCCGCTCCTCACAATTTAGCACATACAACTATAACAGTGAACCTACAATTGTAGTATACACTGAGTAGATAATACCACCCACATCTGTCTATTGACCCACCCACATCTGTCTATTGACCCACTCACATCTGTCTATTGACCTGCCCACATCCGTCTAATAGTCAAGTCATCGACAAGACCTACTACTGTACCCGAGGCTCTGCCTCAGGTTAATTAACTAATTACTGATAGCATAGTTGTTAGGGTCAATATGGCAATATTGCCACATTGGCAGGCGGGACTCATCACCTCAATGATAGACCTTGCCTGTGGGTTGGTCACTTGTCGGTCAATTATCTTGGAATGAGCCCCTCCCAATACGAGTCAATAAATGCCATACTGACCTGCTGACTATGCTGTAACTAATACATAAAAATATATTAGTACATTTAGCACAACTAGAGAATACAGCACGAAATTGCAATGTAGTAATACATGCCACATGACCAAGTTCCTAGATTTGTAACTAAAGTAAGTTATCTTTACCTGCTTGAAGAACACACACTTGCTGCTCAGATTCTCCCAATTTGTTAACAATTGCCAACTGAGTGTTTTGCAGTTCACTACAACAACAAATGTACAAAGACTGTCCACACTTAAGTACTCAAACTGTCACACATCTATGACTCATTGAAAACTCACTGTTCTTTGGCTCCAAATTTCTGCTGCAGTTCGTGCTCTTTCTCTTTAACTTTTGACTGTAAACAACGTAAACAACTCAGTAAGACTTAGTTTATGATAATTTGTACGACTTACCATCACAGCCTGCTCTTCTTTATCTTCATATTCTTTCAACTTCTCTTTCAATCGACTAACAGTTACCTCTACAAATCATAAATGACATGATGATGATGATGATATGACCACCTCATTGCATGCAATTCCATAAAGCCATCCACTCAACCATACTCAACTCACCTTGATTTTTTACTTGGGCAAACTCGGCATTGTATTCTTCCAATGTTTTCCTCAACTTCTTGTTTTCAATTTCAAAAGCCTGAAGCCCACATATAATGGTAAATGATCTTTGTATTACAATAGTTACATTACCTGCAGCGTGTCAATTTTCTTTTGTCGTTCCGCAGCCTGCTCCAGCAACGGAGTTGGATCTGCTCATTAGAAGTTCTCTCATTCACACATCGTAAGTAACA
This sequence comes from Corticium candelabrum, assembly GCF_963422355.1. Taxonomy (NCBI): domain Eukaryota; kingdom Metazoa; phylum Porifera; class Homoscleromorpha; order Homosclerophorida; family Plakinidae; genus Corticium; species Corticium candelabrum. Next base: position 11,014,398 of record NC_085085.1, read on the forward strand.
TTACAGATTCACTCTACCTGGAGCATCGACAAGTTTCTTGTATAAATTGAGAAATGCTGCCTCAGCTGCTTTGCAACGGCGAGAAAGTGAATCAATCTGGCAATCAAACATCACGGCTAGACCAATATATATATTCTCGTGCCAAACTAAGATAAGTTTATAACAAACCTCCGCTTGAAAACTCTTGAGGAGTGGTGCAACTTGCTTTCTTGTCTCCTACAACATAAATCAAAACAAACAACTGGTGATTTCTGAAAGTTAAGACATCACGATGTTGGTATAAATACAACATTCACAGGTTGCTAATGTCACTTCTTCTGTTTGCATTTACCCTGTACGAAGACTCTGCCCTGCATATTTTTAGTTCAAAGAAAGACATAATGATAATAATGCCTGAGGCAAGTCACGCAGACTGTTCTATACACAAGTATATAGGGTTCTCCAAATTTGAAACGGAGCTATAGGGATGGTATAAAAGTAAAGAGACAAGATAGGGATGCCTGTGGTGCTCTTACACAATACATATATGTTAATGCATGGTAGGGAGACTATATCCAGTTTATTGACCAAGGTCTTGAGGAGCTTCCCGAAATAATTAGCGAGGAGAAAGCCTAAAAAAGACCGAGGTCAATAAACTGGATATCGTCGACCCTACCATGCATTAACCTATTTGTTGCATGTTTAACATCTTACTGTAATTAGAGTTCATAGATTATTCAAGTTGAATTAGAGTGGTTGTGTATTGCAATGGCTGCTAAAGTTTTATGTCAAACAACCACATTTTGACAGCTGTGAAGTGTTGTTGACGTACATGTCAGCCCCATAAGGCCACGCGCTCAAAAGTATTAGTACAGTACATTATCCACATGTTTTGCCAGCATGAAGTCGGATCAGAAAGAAGACATAGTAATAATGACCAGGACGCTGACAGCAGATTTGCTGAAAAGACGAGTACAGCAAGGGTACAATTTGCAAGAACATGACTGCCTGCAACAGTTGGGTGATGCGAATATTTGAAGCATGGAGAAGTAACCGAAACAAGGATGCTCCACAAGAAGAGCAGGTACCGACAGACAGACTTTCTCTCAACGAAGGATTCACAACTAGATGCAGCCAAACCACAGATGGATTGTCAAAAGTCTTACATTTACGTTGAGCACGATAAAAAATCATAGTGGTGGACTAAGTGATTTACGGCATCCAAACAAAAAAGTCACAAGGTAAATTATAGTCAAGCTCCAACGTGACTCTGTAAGGTAATAGCATTTTGTGGTTTGTGGTTTATCAGATACACTAATGAAGAAGCTGGTGACCTATGTTGCCATGTAAAAATTTTGGGTCTCTATATCTAATTAAGTAAGTTGCCAGCAGGATTTTCTCGAAAAGCCTTAATTCTATTATAAACCTTTGTTATCTACACCTTCATTTGGTCCTTGGTATTCAAAGCAAGTAATCGGTCATAACACTATAGTACTTTGGCTACAATGATGAAAGTGACGACAGCTGAAGCTGGTCTTCCAGTTTGAACCAACCACGCTCTTCAAGTTACTAGTGCGACAAGGCTGTTTCAAGTGGGAGTTCCTGAACATGTCATTCAAGGCAGAACCGGCTACAAAACCTTGCAAGCACTGAGACAATACCAAGAGCCATCTGAATTGCAGCAAATGGCAGCGTGCAAAAGTTTTTGATAATGGCCATGCACACACAGATTACACTGACGCAAAAGTCAAGGAGTCGGGAGAGACACGAAGTAGTCCAGGTTGAACAGCCGTCTGAAACAGAAAGAGAGAATCTATTTGTCATTTCTGACTGCGTCCTTACAAACTGTAGTACTGTGAACATTATTATTGGTAAAGAATACGCTTGTAATCTAAAATACATATGCCCATGTATTGATTGCTAGTTTTTTTTCGTTTTATTAAGTTAGTTGTGTTTTATGTCAGTAAGCAGTATATACTGCAGATATTGACCGGTCAATATACGTCTATTAACTGGTAAATATACAACATGTGGTTGGGTTGCTATGGTAGGTGTGTAATATAACGAGAAAAAGAATCCTAGCAACGGTGGAATACCCAAACATGCAACAAATACAAATGAAGAACCCTTTTTAAATGTGTTTGTTGCATGTTTGGGTGTTTATTCCGCCGTTGCTAGGATTCTTTTTCTCGTTATATTACACTCCTACCATAGCAACCCAACCACATGTTGTATATTTACCGGTCAATAAACGTATATTGACCTGTGGTCAATAAACGTATATTGACCTGTGGTCAATAAACGTATATTGACCTGTGGTCAATAAACGTATATTGACCTGTGGTCAATAAACGTATATTGACCGGTCAGAATCTGTATACTGCAAACCAACTAGCAATCAATACATGGGCATACCTATTTTAGATTACAAGCTTATTCTTTACCAATAATAATGTTCACAGTACTGCAGTTTGTAAAGACGCAGTCAGAAATGACAAATGGCGCCGGATTCTGTCTTCCCGTTTCAGACGGCTGTTCAACCTCGACTACTTTCAGCTCATCTGCCTGTTCCGTTGTCTCTCCGGACTCCTTGACTTTTGCGTCAGTGTAATCGGTGTGTCCATGGCCATTGTCCAAAACTTTGCACGCTGCCATTTGCTGCAATTCAGATGGCTCTTGATATTGTCTCAGTGCTTGCAAGGTTTTGTGGCCGGTTCTACCTTGAATTACATGTTCAGGAACTCCCGCTTGAAACAGCCTTGTCGCACTAGTAGCTCGAAGAGCGTGGTTGGTTCGAACTGGAAGACCAGCTTCAGCTGTCATCACTTTCATCATTGTAGCCAACGTGTTATGACCGATTACTTGCTTTGAATACCAAGGAGCAAATGAAGGAGTAGACGACAAAGGTTTATAATAGAAGGCTTCTCGAGAAAATCCTGCTGGCAACTTACTAAGATAGAGATCCAAAATTTTTACGTGGCAACGGTCACCAGCTTCTTCATTAGCGTATCTGATAAACCACAAACCACAAAATGCTATTACCTTACAGAAACACGTTGGAGCTTGACTATAATTTACCTTGTGACTTTTTTGTTTGGATGCCGTAAATCACGTAGTCCACCACTATGATTTTTGGATCCGTGCTCAACATAAATGTAACAGACTTTTGACAATCCGTCTGTGGTTTGGCTGCATCTAGTCATTTGACTCCATTTGAGGCTTCTGTGCTCCGCACCACCTCGAAGAGCAAAGTTTATCCCATTATAAAGGAATACTGCCCTCAGTAGTTTTACAGGTGTGTCTAAGCCAATTACTCCCTTCTTCCATAGACTGTCTTCTTCTTCAGCAGTGAATACACTGGAACCCTTGCGGTTCGTTCCTAGTCCTTCTTGACGTAATTCTCGACAGACTTTATCAAGAGCATTGCGCAAACCTTCAAAACGATGGTCTGCCTTGTCGAAAAAATTAAACGAATCGCTTCTGTACTGAGCTCGAAGTACACGTTGTAGCCCACACACCAATTGTACAAGAGTTTTTGGAGGATACTTGTCACCGTTGGTCTTCCTCGCCTCCAGTAGGAAGCATATTAGCCACTCTTGCAAAAGTTGTGAATCCTTCGTTGAGAGAATGTCTGTGGGTACCTGCTCTTCTTGTGGAGCATCCTTGTTTCGATTGCTTCTCCATGCTTCAAATGTTCGCATCGTCCAACTGTTGCAGGCAGTCGTATTCTTGCAAACCGTACCCTTGCTGTACTCCTGTACTTTGTCCGTACTCGTCTTTTCAGCAAATCTGCTGTCAAGCTGGCTAGTACTAGTGGTAAGCTTTTTGGAACCAATGCGTCTCATCTTTGTTGGCGGCTGAAAGTCGTCGTCCTGGTCACTATTACGGTCTTCTTTCTGATCCGACATCACGCTGGCAAAACACGTGGATACTGTACTGTACTAATACTTTTGAGCACGTGGCCTTATGGGGCTGACGTGCACGTCAACAACACTTTACAGCTGTCAAAATGTGGTTGTTTGACATAAAACTTTAGCTGTCATTGCAATACACAACCACTCTAATTCAACTTGAATAATCTATGAACTCTAATTACAGTAGGATGTTAAACATGCAACAAATAGGTTAATGCATGGTAGGGGCGACGATATCCAGTTTATTGACCGAGGTCTTTTCGGGGCTTTCTCCTCGATAATTAGCCTCGGCTAATTATCTCGGGAAGCCCCTCAAGACCTCGATCAATAAACTGGATATCGTCTCCCTACCATGCGTTAACATATATATATACAACACTTACTTGATGCAACATATAATACAGGGATTGTGTGGTAGAAGTTTTTGCTACCTATTGACAGTACCAGTCATCCCTATCTTGTATTTCACTTTTTATACCATCCCTATATCCCTCCGATCAAATTCAGAGATTTCTACACTACACATTTTAGATTACAACTCTGTTGGCACAAATTGCTTGACCTTGCATAAACTACAAATTTAGACTGTCAGTAGATCATGCCAGCTTCCAGCCTTCTGTGACTACAAGTAACATGCTGTCATTACAGATCATTACACTATAAAATGGCCTTGCGTGTAGATTCTTTAGTCATAATACTGTGTTCAGACTTACATAAAATAACAGTGCAGCCTGGTTTCGTACGATTCAGTTCTGTACAGCTTCATCGTACAGCATAACGTCAACCAACCCAAACTAAACCGTAGCCACCTCATCCCACTGTGCCAGCATGGTTAATTAATTAGAACAAGTTCATGTAATTTGGTAGTGTACCAAAGTCAAACCAATCTGGAGGACTTACGGCATGCACATTAGCTTTCACAATGTTACAGCCCGTCGAATATCTCACAGAACTAGACTCTGTAACTGTTTGCAGTTGAACATTTATGCTAAGGGATGGCTTGAGTTTTGCAATGTGAGGAGTAGTGATTTCTATGCAGTTGACATTTTGGTGGTAGAAATCTGTGGTTTCTGCCAAAACTTCAACGAGTAGTAATGTCTATATATATATATATATATATATATATACTGCAGTAGTCATTTTATTGCCAAAATTAACTCTTATACTGTTTCAGTATTTACAGTCATTTTGAATAAATTTTTGTCAATTGTTCTTTGCATATGCTGAAGCTTGTTTATCATTTAGAAGACCAAACATTCAAATTGTAAAAACATCCGTAAAAAATGGGCCGAAGCAGATGCATCCCTGTTTTACTGTGACGTTGGTAGGAACACTTACAAACTTGCACTCACTGTAAACTAAGAAGCCACATGAGATAAATGCCAAAATGAGCATCCAATGACAATGAATGTCTAGTAACAAGAGACAATTTAAAATGGCCTTTTTCAAAGTAAAGTAGATGTGCAGTGGGTAGTCAACAGAGTTGTAAGCATGAAGTTTAGCTGTGTGAAAGACTAATAATGTGGCAACAAAAGAAACTAAGAAAACTGAAAGTTTTTAGGAAGAAATTCAAAGCCGGAAGTTATGAAACCCACATAATTTTGTCCAAGTCTGTAAATGTCTGATGACTTCCAAAAAAGTATGGCACACCAAAAAGTGACAAAAAACAAAGAGACAGTTTGCTCCGTAATTACACCATAATATCTACTATTTTGTCACAATACATTGACAGACACACATACTTACAAATTAGACAGACAGACAAACAAGCACACATATAGACAAACAGACAGACTAATAATAACAACAGCCAGAGAGACAGAACACACGGACAGCTAAACGGACAACGAAAATGGAGAAAAATGATCGAATCACTTCTGTTGCCGAACGCTTGAACTCTCTACTCTGCTCTATCAGACGGCGCCTCGAGTTGTCTGATTCATCCTGTCTCTTAGCTGTATCCGCAGCTACCACGTCCAGTTCCCTCTAAAGCGACAACCGACAACCAAAATATCTCTTTAGCGTTTTCATCAAAAGAACGGCACTCCGAATTAACCCAACGCCCAAGCATTCCCCGTCTACCTGCAGCTGCTGAAGGCCAAAGTCCTTCCAGTACTGAGCCAGAGCCATCCGACGCAACAAATCACTAGAAATTATACCTGGTTGTTGAACTCGTTAATTTCAAATGGCTACCAAATGTGCGGATCACAGAGAGTTGTACAAAGCGAGGAGTGCGCGTTGGAAAGAGACATACAGAACGGTTTGTTATTGAACGTATAATTTTCTATTTATGTTTTAAGTTCGTAGCATTTCTCGCTAGAAATGTTTGCAACGACTGAGAGACAAGAGGGAGAGGCTCGTCGCTCAGCAGAGAGAGATAAGGATAGATGAAGTGAGGCGAGTGATGGACGAAGAAATGGAAACAATGGCGAGAGAAGGAGCTGGGATAGAGGCGAATGATCTCGTTGAGTTCATGGTGGCAGTCGAAGAAGAGTTGAGACGTGAAGGTTAATTGATATTAATTAAATCGAATATGTTTAGACTCCAATATTACTTAAATGGGTTTAATGAAGTGAGTTTCTAAGAGACGTAACAGTAATTGTAGCTTAGATTGTTGTCAGACTTACCTTCTTACTGTAGATGTCCAAACACACACACACACACACACACACACACACACACACACACACACACACACACACACACACACACACACACACACACACACACATCTATGATTACGCATGGCTAAGTGGGATGAGTGTACGATGTGTTAGAGTAATATCAAGAAAGAGACTACTGTAGTACTTAGTAGTTAGTGAGCATACAATAGTATATACCACGTATGTTATAATTATGCTTATTTTGTGTAGTTCGTACATGTTATGATGGTCATCATGACCAAGACGTCCAGTTTACAGAAGCATTACTGGCAGCTCATGTCACAAATAGATCTTCCAGTGCAATAGCCTGTCCTTTGTGTAAAAGGTTTTTGTGTGTGTGTCTCTCTCCCTCTTGTGCATGCTTTTAATGTCTATGTATGTATTTGCTGTATATAGTAGTTTTTTGAAGCAATGCCATGGTCTTATTCATTGTGACTGTGGTCTAAGAATCAACACTGACGTGAGTGCATTGCTTAGATTGTAGCATACTGCATTGAAATAGTTGGCTGTCTGATGTATTAGCAAGACTGTATCAGTCTAGACTATGTGAGAATTCAGTTGGAAGAGAGTACAACACGACACGGGTGAGCATCTCTACGTACTTTGTGTTTCTCCCATGTGACTGAAACCAAGCTTGGCAGCTTGCAGTGTACTGGTCAGCCCGCATTTGCGATTTGGGAAGTCCCTGAAGTCAGTATCTCAAATCTTACAATGACATGTGATGTAAGTATATGGTTATACGTCTTACCTCTGGAGGTGCAGGCCTTCAAGCCAGTCTTCTCTGTGTACTTTGCTATGTCGTTCCCATATGCAGCCGAGGAGAGACATGTAGAGTAATAGAGTAAAATTAGACTGGCATGAGGTCGGTCTCCAAACGTTAATTAAGTTAACTAATTTCATGCACCAGACTCTGTTAAAACTTAATTTGTGTTGTTTGCAGAGCTGTGATTGTCTAGAAATCATTGTCTGAGGGTACTGAATGAGCGACATGATGAACATGAAGTAAATTGACGGTTAAGTGGACAGTATAGTAATAATAAATAATGACCAACTTGTAGTATTTTTTGAATTATTGTCTAAAACATTTTCAATGATTCAAGCAGTGACTTGTCTGATACTAATTACGTGTTGCTGTGCATTCAACAAATTGGTTCATAGCTCTTGGTGATTTATGTGAAGTTCTGTATGTCTCTCTCCTTGTTAAAACTGACTTATTAACTTTATCTTAAGACCATGACACAAACAAATCTACAGAGATGTAAGTTTTATTATTAGATGTGCCCAGAATATGAATTCTGTTGGTCTGCACTTGTAAAATAGGTTTATGAGTGCATGGCCACCCCGTAGGTGCTGTACTTGTACACCTTGTATCTATAGTCTTTATTTTGTGTGTGTGTGTGTGTGTGTGTGTGTGTGTGTGTGTGTGTGTGTGTGTGTGTGTGTGTGTGTGTGTGTGTGTGCGTGCGTGCTCTCGCTCACATGTGAAATAGTAGACTTCAAAACGAAAAATCGTGATGTCGTACTGAAATGTGTGCCATTTGTAGAATTATGATTATCTGACATAGGCCTAATCATGACTAGTGAGATAGAGAAGGAAATTGAGGTTTTGAGAAGTAGGCTATATGAGCTACAGTGTATATTAGCAATGTGTCGCTGATGTCCGGAAATGCAATACAGATTACAATTTTGGAATGTAATAAGGTAATTGATGTGTATGCGACAATGGTGGAATCATACAACAGCATAAGCCGTGTATTATCTACTGTACAATGCTTTGATAGCTTCATAAGGTGGGTATAGAACACTCCCTTGTTTGTATAACTACACAGCGATGCTTATAGACATGAGTTCTTCCTTTCCAATGACATATAGCAGGGTGTACCCCAAATCTAGCATGCCCTTTTAGTTCACCTAGGACGAGAGACACAAAAATTTCCCATACTGAACTCCCATCAGCCATGCAGCATGTGTCGTACACTGTACCAGTGCATGTACCTGTGCATGTACCTGTAGACCAGTACTCCTCCAGTGCAGATGCAAGTTGAATGGAAAACAGCAGCAGAGGCAGCTAGTAGAGGCAGCAGAGATTGCAATGCCAAGCAAAAGCCTCGGAAACTGCTGCTCCCAGACATTCTATTGCAAAGTTCAAGATGAGTTCGAAGGTTCAAGCATTGACAGTGATGAATATTCAATAGGACAAAATCTAGGTGGTTGAGTAATATAATTGTTTTAATGGAACGAGACAGCTAAAGCTCTAATAACGAAACATAGAGTGTCTAACATTACAATTTCTATTACGCGTGCACCTCTGGATCAGCCCCTGCAAGTATTGTTGTAAATTTGTTGATGTTCCAGCTTGGACTATTACATGCTTTGGTAGTGATGCAACAAAGACATCATTGCTATTGTTACTAGTATTTATTCACAAAGCACAGCATCTAGAGTTGAACAATCAATAGCTACTACGTCTAGAACACCATGCTGTGCGGATACTGTCCTTTCTTTAGTGAGAAAATAGAAGACAAGTATGACTTCAACTGAGGGACCTTCTTGACAGACTCCAACACTTGCTGATCAACAGCCTTCTGATCGTCCTTTCTCTCCTGGCTTGGCTTGTATGTCTAAAAACACAGACGCACATATATATAGACTCTTGATTACAGCAACACTTCACAATGGCGAGTACAAAGTTCAGCAAGAGGGGTGACATCACACATCAGTAGGTGTCCCAAGTTTAACATCACAACTGACACTATTGTATGGCAAGTGAAACGTTAGTGTATTAGGATGTTTACTACTTATTTACAAAGTCGCAAAGCAATCCCTTCAGGCAACTGTCTGTGTTTGACAAGCCTTGAACTGCCCGTTCCATCATAGTCATATCATTTCTTAGATCAAACTGTAATGTGCTTGTCTATGTGCAAGTTCCATCATAATCATAAATTGAAATCTTCTCAACCCTCTAGTTAAATCAGCACAATTGCTTTGTAGCACTCAGTGTAGCATACTGTGTTAACAAGCACGGCCAATTCACCAGAGATCAATAAGTCCAATGCACCGTTTGACAGAAAACCAAGAATCAGGGTGCACCTACAAGTGTGTGTGTTTCAATTGATACGAAATGCCAACTCTCGAACCATCCAACGATGACAAGTTCGCTTCGATGACATGTTCACTTTGTACAAGGGCACTGTGAGTAAAATTTGGCAGGCAGACAAAAACACAGGTCTGGTTTATCGAGTCACTTGCCACACTTAATAATACAGTAACTAAAGTTATACTGAAATGTCTCACTTCTTCTCTAGTTGAGTCGAACATGTCCTCAGCACGTTTGCTTTTCTTCTTCTTTTCTCGTTTAAGAGCCTCATCTGTCAATCTGGCTGGAACTTTTAAATCATCTAAAGGAACTTGCGTTTTCGTTGCAATGACATACGCTTGATCCACCCGCCGCAAAGGACAACCATTCAGCTTAAAAGGTCCTGTGATATACATACAGAGTAAGCTCGAACACAATTACCAGTCCTCTCTGGAAAACTGTACAACAGACCTGTGACAAGCAGCAGCCCAGACTTCATTTGTTTCAAAAATACCACTCTCTACATGCACAATTCAACGTTACAACAAGTCAGTCAACTCATCTTGTCAACGTGACCTACTTTGCCCCTGTGAATACCAGCCAACAGAATTAGGACGGTCCCGGGTGTGATAGATGATCTCAGTTTTGCAGGCTTTGGATTCTTGCGATGTTTCAACGGTCTTGGAAGGTCTTCTGTAGGGTAGTATCGTTTCTGCAAGAACCACACAATCCTCAGTTCACTGCAATCACGTGATAGTTTGTAAAAGCGAATGAGTGCTCGTACTAACCCTCCTCTCAATAGGAACCACACGTTCTTTCCCATTCTTCTCACCCCCGATAGGTTTCGTCATAAAACGCTCCTCCTTGACTTCTGTCTTCTTTACAACTACCTTCTTCTTGCGATACAAAGCTTTCTTTTTGTACATGACCGACCGGCTGTACTTCATTACTCCACCGGGTAACCGTCGGTTCCGGGGAGCATGGGGAATTTTCAGATTATCAGCCATCTATGTGGAGTACAAGAGCAATGGATGGGCTGGAAAATCACCGATTCGCTATAGACCGTCACCTTCTCTCACGATGTTATCCGGGTTCTATGTTGGCTTGACGCATGCGTGCTACGGTTAAACAGCAAAAATGCAGAAGCGCGCGAGGTTGCAGCGTGAAGTGACATTGCTAGAAACGAGTCCTCCACACGGTGTGTCGTGTTGGCTCGAAGCCGATCAATGTGATAAACTAAAAGCAAGTAGGTAACACGTGTGATGTGATTCTAAAAAAAATTGACAATTGCTGTTGTAATATCAGAACTACTGTAAATGCAATCTATTGACAAGGTTCAGTCTTCTTGCCTTCATTAACTAAATTTGGATACTTATAACTATTGTTTACTTAAATTTGAAACAACATGTGTTGTGATGAGCATCAAATTGATTTTTGAATGGTTGCGGTGACAACTGATTTGTAATGCAACATGCAACATCTGTGTTTTAGAATTTTAGAGAACATTTGGTTTTGTTGCTTTTGACTGGCCTGTTGTGGCAGTCACTATCACCTTCAAACAGATGGTACAACACTATGGACTGTGATCATTGTCTATATGGCTGTAATTTGCTGCAGAATTACTGACTATATGACTATTGGTAGAAAGCATATGATATCTCTGCACTGCATCGTCGTATCTGTGATTACTAAAAGTCGTTTTACAGCAGTGAAACAGTCTACTAAGAGTCTATATGCAGAGAACAAAGGCGGCACCACAATTTATGGTACTTTCTAATTCATGTGTGGCTCATCATGAGCAGACCATTAAAGGGATGCATCAACAACCTTCTAATTTTTCAGCACTAATAACAGTCGTTATGCATACTTCCCAGCTTAGTCTGTCTTAATAGCTGTACAAAACTACTACAGTGAGTCTACACTCTTGCTGCCAGAGGGAGAAGTATGCATGGTATGTGATGATGGCATGTCCACTGATAACAGTGATGACTCATTGCATGGTATGTATGCACTGCATATATAGATCATTTGTGTTTTAATATAAACAATCTAGTGATATGTATGCACTGCATATATAGATCATTTGTGTTTTAATATAAACAATCTAGTGATAAATAGTGTCTGTGATTGTGACTGCCTGTATTTTCTGTTACGTTAGAGATTGTTGGAGGGACCGGAACGCCTTATGCACGTGGTGTCTTTGAGCTGGAAATAACTGTGCCAGAAAGATATCCATTTGAGCCTCCTCAAATTCGCTTTCTCACTCCTATCTATCATCCTAATATCGACGATGCAGGTAGAATATGTCTGGATTTGTTGAAGCTGCCACCACATGGAGCATGGAAACCATCACTAAACATCGCTAGTCTTCTCATGTCGATTCAGTTGTTGATGGCAGAACCAAATCCTGATGATGGCCTGATGGCCGATATAGCATCCGAGTACAAACAGAACAGACCGATATTCAAGCAGAAAGCTACAGCACACACTGAGAAATATGCACGAGACACGGGCCATGCTCATCACGACACAAGCAGCACTACCACTAGAACCAGCGGCAAACGAAAAGCCAATTGTGATGATGCAGTTACTGATGCTTCTGATATGCATCCCTACAAGCACTGGAAAAAAGATGGACGAACTGATACAGATTTGCCTGCATAGAGGCTCTTGGTATGTATCTATTATAAAACTTGTTCATAGAATAGCATATATGCCACGGCAGATTCTACCTCTTGACATAATGCAGGACGAACTGTAGAGTCAGATGCATACAACCACTGTGATGATACTGAATGATCTGTTGCTGACGAATCAACAATCAGTCGACGATATGTAATAAAGTGTCCGCTAAACACATCACCCACATGGCAGATGACAGACTTAAGCTGGTACAAGCTTTTGCGTTTTGTTTTACTAAACACGACAATCGAGTTGCTCAAAAATTATGGTAGACACAATGCCAACCTACTTGTGAACAAATGGTGCCATGTCAAGCTTGTGTGGAAATTGTACATGTGTGTTGTCCTTGAATGGAGTACCTCTGGCGTGCCAGTACGTTCTCTGGACGTGGATTGCTAGACATTTTGGCAACTAAGAAACAAACCACAAACATGCTACTCCTTGTAGGATACAATACATATTAAACCACAAACCTTCCCAAACCTTAGACGCTTGAAATATGCTGAAGGACTCGGAACCGGAACCTAGAAGCATGCAGGTGTGGCTGATTTAAACGTGTTTAATATGTGTTAATGTATAAATAACAACTTCATCGGACTTTAGCTGAACAACTTCGGATTGAACATAACAATGAAGACATCGCTCAATAGTCACAACACCCTATATAAGAACATGGCCATGCACACATACACAATGTCAGTAAACTGTTGCAAACTGTGGCGTATACCACATCTCTTGGAAGGCTGACTGAAATACTATCAAAGCCATCATACTTGATTGGTAACTGCAACAGTACACATCAACACTGTGCACATCCATATGTTAGATGGAAAGTACCTTTCGCTGCGATGTTGTGTGAATGAGACAACTTGCCAGAGTCCCATGGAATGGACTTGCCTGACCAGCTCGTACTGGTAGTTCAACAAAAAAGACTTTGATACACAAAAGTGCAACAAACACAGTTTGACAAACCTCTTTCTTGTAAGACACCGTCTGAGGAGTGATTCAGAGATAGCGACGGCTAAGTAACATAAGTATAACAAATGAAAAGCTCAAATGGAGACTAACATGATCAACATACCCAAGCTGATGTCACCATATTTAAACCCTTACAATGGCCATCCTACAAAATATAAAAGATAGGTACTCTACTGCAACTGTACACGTTTGTAAGTACCTACTAGTACATGAACTGTGTACACCAGCAAACCATCACTTTGATAATTGCTATAACTTCCTACGATGGCTCTCACTCTACTATTCTATATGTCACTGATGGCTCTACATGCCAATTGCACCCTCATCATGTGACATACATGGCTGAAACTAAATGCATGCAGCATCTCACTGACTGCTTAAGTGCATCTAGTGGATATTATGCACTGATACAGTAGCAATTATAAATACAAATTGGTGTGTACACTATACAACAGACAGCAATGGCACTCTTGCAAAAACAAACTTGATTTGCAAACATAAACTGACTAAACAGTGGGGAATGGTCTAATTAAAATGCACAGCAAAGACCATCTGATGTGCTTAGAGAGTAGTCTCGCGTAGCCAGACCCTTAGCCAGACCCTTCCCGCCTACATCCTTCCGAAAGGATGCAAGCGGGAAGGGTCTGGCTACGCGAGACTACTTAGAGAGATGAACTATAAGTCAAACAGACATTGAAAAGCATTTAAAAAACTGCAAACAAGCTCAGCTATCCTTTTCCTCAAATTTGAAGAGGCAATAGAGTAAGTCTGAAATTTGCTTGACCACTTCGTTGCAGCATCATAATTGTATACAATAACTATCTATGACTTTCTATATTCCATCATATTAGATTCCTATTCTAGACACCATCAAAGCATGCATTTAGAACAAAACTCCCATTCCTCAATATCACCTAAACAATCAGAGAAAAGACAAGACAGATATTAAGCCACCACAGTTATTAAAATAAGTTGAGTCCAATTTTCTTTAAAAATTAATTCAGAATCAGTAAGTAACCTACAATGTACTATTACAGTCGAGACATACAGTACCTCACAGAGAGCTGAAACAAGTACATGGAAAAATTCATGTGAATCCTGCACATACAAGCATCGCTCATAAAAACATATTCGGAATAAGGTAATCCATCTCTACCTGTTCTTCAGTTACAGGAATCACCCAACCAATATCCAGCAAGGCTTGAACAATTGCTGTTGGATCAACGACATCAGCAATGGAAGCCTTAGACGACAACACTGAAACAATAAATATACAGCAACATGCAACACCAATTCTACTGGTAATCATGCAGTAGTGCATCACATACATGTCAATACATCGGATACTGTAGCAAATAGTGACCTATTTTCACACCGACTTGAGTTTCTGACACAATGCTTCACCCATGCAACAAACAGGGGACAGGCTGCCAGTGCCTAGAAACATGCGTATAATACATCTTAAATAAATAAATAAATCAACAGCAGCAACAATCATTACAAAGAAATCAAAGACAAATGTAGTCAAAAGTGTTCATTTAAGTTTGTTCATTTGTTAATTCAGAGTTTACAAAACACCTTCATAAAACCCACAACATCAATACTACAAATGACGTCAGCACAAACTAACAAACATCTGTCCATAATCTCAAGAAAACAAATATACAGAGTCTAAATAGATAATAATAACAAACAAATCATTACATTACAGCCTTAGAGCAGACACATTCTCATAGGGTACATTTCGTTTATGCACAAGACTTGGTTGTCCAAATATTTATACAAGCTTGTGTTTTGACTAACCTGCAATAAAGCGTTCACAAAACATGTGTTTCCAATGTTGAGAAGTCCTGGAAAGCCTACATAAAGCTAAATATTAACTATTGACACTTCTTGTTAAAATTTAATTAACACCTTTACAGTCATCATAACTGTACCTACAGTACAACCCAATATCCAAACACCAATTACTGAGACATTTTGATAATCCTAGACAAATTTATTTCCGACTGAAAAGCACATGTCTTTCTCGTGTTTCCAGTGTGGCATCGTTCCAACTTGGAAATCTGTGAACCTATACTCCAAAATCGAAACGATAGAAGACTTTTTACATCCAATTATAAAAGTGTAAAACACATTGAGTCGTTATCAAGCTAATATTGCTGCATTTAATTAATTAAACATTAGTTAATTATGTACTTGACTGACTGAGCCTCAAGGAAGTCACCACACCATCATTTCATTTATCCAGACTTTCAATTATCCAGACAATTTGGCCTCTGCAAAAAAGTCCGAATAATTGGGGTTGTACTGTAGTGTAATATATAAATTTCAAAAAAGGTTTACTACAAGTCAATGAATTAACTATCTAATACATACTATTCAGTTTTAAAATATATTTCAAATTTACACAAACACCTACGTACTCAGTCCAAGTTGCACGAAGCTCTCACCTTCCCAATTCAGTGGTCATTTCCTCTAAATACAATCTCTCTAAATTTGTTTATTAAAAATTGCCAAAAATGACGTAGAACAAGTGACTGCACTGTTGATCATAGAGCTGGCCAGTTCAATACGCACGTTCCACATTCTAAACTGATTGCAAGGGCAAATCTAGGACTTTTAACAGCAGATGCTGACCATTGTCTGAGAGATTAGATGCAGATGCATATGTCCACTTGCCAGTGACAAGCAAAACAACCAGACTTTAGCTTGTAGACAGTGTCTGTGACCATGGCCAGTTTGCTATGTTTGTGTGTATCGCCGGTGTCCAAGAAAACACCAACAACACATATTCATAAATAAACTGCATAGATAAGAAAGTCATGCTTATCCCTCAACACCCCTTCTAGCCTAATTAATTGTGTCTACTCATTTTGTAAAAATATCTGTGGAATGTGTAGTGTCTTTCAATAGCTAAAATAACAATGGATAAGAATTCCAGGATTTGTTGAGGCATCTCTTAAGATGAAAATACTACAGACTAAATTCCTTAAACAAGCCACAGATTCAAGAAATGAACTTGTGAGAGGACTGGCATTGCTAATAGTTAGATGTAGTTATCCTGGACATGGATTGGATATGGTAGATGGTAATATTTTTTTTCGTGTAGGTTAAGTGATTTTGTGTGTTAGTTATGTCATTTGTCTACATGTGCGTGTGTTTTCTGTTGCCCCTATGAGGGAACTACACCAGATGTGGTGTAATAAAAATAACTTATTATTATTATAACTATTTCCTTATTCTTTATCAATTGTATGTTTCCATGTGTTCTTAGCATCTTACTTTAATTAATTAATTCAGTTACTTTATTTCAGGCCCGAATCCAGATGGGGTTCAGGGGGTTAAACCCCTCTTTTCCAATAGGCGTGGTTCAATAATTTCATATAATTTCATTAGAAAAGAGAAAATTAGTAATACTATAAATAACTGCTACCAGGTCAACCCCCTCTTTCAAAAATTCCTGGATCCGGCCCTGTGTTTGATTAGTTAATTTGACCAAATCAATTTTGTAATAATCATCTGGTGTTGAAACAAGTTTTTATAATACTAAAATGCATATGGAAACAGTGTCTAGCCCTTACAACTTCTACATGTACACACATGAAGTTATCCACATCCCCAACAGCCATAAAAAAGTAAACATACCACGCACTGTTCTAAACTTCCAAGGGCTTCCAAATACGACGTAAAGTATGACGACACCAACAGCAGACACGGCTCCCAGGAGGGTCACCAACGAAGCGGACATTGAAAACACGTGACGTCCGGGACTTGTGCTGTCCGACTTGCATACTCATTACTGTCAAGTATTATTTATCTAAAATATACAAACATTTGATTCATACAGGTTCGTACTGCACTGCACTGTACTCTAGCATGGAGACGGCTATTTTGTTGCACGAATATGGTGCAAATGTGTAAATTACAGACCCCGGATGTTACGTAATTACAGTTTGATCTGGTAAACTGTCAATGTGAACAAATATGGGCGGGAGATGACGTCATTTAATCGCACTTGCTCATGCGCAGTTACCGGCAACTGCTGGCCAAGTACTCTGTGTCGTCGAGCAATCGTCTTCAATCCTGGTTTGCTAGGTGTTGCAGCCATGAGCACTGAGAAAGAAAGCTTTGTTTACAGTGCGAAACTGGCCGAACAAGCCGAAAGATACGATGGTGAGTGGGAAAGGATGCTAGAGGCGTCGAGTAACTTTGTCTGATGGTTTTCATGTGTTTGTGTATTAAGAAATGGTTGACGCAATGAAAAAGGTGGCTCGTTTGGAGGTCGAACTTACGATAGAGGAGCGTAATCTTTTGTCGGTTGCGTACAAGAACGTGATTGGTGCGCGGCGGGCGTCATGGCGGATCGTATCGAGTTTTGAGCAGAAAGAAAGCTCGAAGGGCAGCGACCAGGCCACAATAGACGAAATTCGTGCATACAGAGGCATGGTCGAACAAGAACTACGTGAAATCTGCAAAGACATTCTAGATGTACTGGATCGTCATTTGATTCCGTCGGCTGTAATTGACGAGTCGAAGGTTTTCTACTACAAAATGTAAGTAACTTACAGCGCGGATGTGTTTCGTCGACCTTGTTGTTTGGCTATCTAGAATCTGTGTGGCGTAGGAAGGGTGACTATCATCGTTATCTTGCCGAATTTGAACAACAGGAAGAACGGAAGAAAGCGTCTGACAATTCTTTAGAAGCCTACAAGAATGCTTCGGAAATAGCGACAACTACGCTGCCTTCTACCCATCCCATTAGGCTCGGTCTAGCGCTCAACTTTAGCGTCTTCTACTACGAAATTATCAATTCACCTAGCCAAGCTTGTCGCTTGGCAAAGGCAGCGTTTGATGACGCCATCGGCGACCTTGATAAACTCAACGAAGACTCCTATAAAGACAGCACGTTGATCATGCAGCTGCTGAGAGACAACCTCACACTGTGGACCTCAGACTTGCAGCCAGATGGTATTTATGGTTTCGACTAGGTAGCAATAACAATAACAGTTATGGTTGGTTGTTTTAAATGCGTAGATGGCGAAAAGAAAGAAACAGTTCAAGATCTGGAAGATCCTGAGACAGCAGAGTCCGCCTCTTGAAGAGGAACTTTACTAAAAAGACTGCCTCAGAGCTGATAGTAATAATAGGGTTGCTTTTTATTGTCATCTTTGCGTTAGCGGTGAGTGTGTCCAGAGTGTTTTTACGGTTGTGTGGCGGTTCTAGTCGTCTGGTAATGTCTGGTGGCATCACTCTCTATAACATTCTAGTCTGTGGTCATAAAGGCTGTATTGTTATACATTGGATTGTTGTAAAATTGGAAGCACTGAAGCAAACTTGTGGCACTAGATATTACTTTCTCAAGAACAACAGGAAGTTCTTTTTCAACTTTGCTCTGAATTCTTTACGTAACGTTTCAAGTTCTTGCTTGTTGGCAATAAATGCATTGATGTCTTCCTGTGGAATAAAATAGACGTTTTCGTCTTCCTGTGATCAATGAACGAATGACCCAAATGAATACAGATATAACAAACATGTGACATTCTCACCTCTTGAATCAAATCGTCATCCAGACAGCGACATTCTGATGCACACTTTCCACTCAATTGCACAACATCGATACCATGCACACATGCAGTACTGTCGCAGTATTGATCTGTTAAACAGCCACCAATGACATCATCTCTCTCTCTTGCTTCGCCACCAACTAGATGGGCAATATCCTGGGAAGGTCCATTCTCACGAGGGCCACATGATTCAGAAGAAGAGTCATCATCTCCCAGGCCATGACAACATACACAATCTTCAGATCTGCTGCATATGCCATTCACAAACAAAACACTATTTTCTTCCAATAATTCAGAGTCATTAGGCATGCCCACATCAAGCTGTCCATGTACAGCTGATACACGACATGATGTTGGCAGAGAAGGTCTAGATTTAATTGCACGCTTCTGCTTCTTTTTCAATCTCTTGTGCTCACGACGTCTTTCCTTTGCATCCTCTTCTTCCTTGAATTCGTTGACAAGTAGTTCAAGACTAGAAACACCCCGCTTCGCTTCCACAGCAACCTAACAAACATGACAACTAACTAATGAACAACAACCAACCAGTCACAAACAATTGTGTGCGCGTGCACACACACACACACACACACACACACACACACACACACACACACACACACACACACACGTATAATGGCAGCTCCACATCCATTGCCAATTTTGTGTACAGTGCATGAAATTTAGTCAATTTGAAAACAATCTGAACCACACCGTAGTGCAGCATGCACTGCATACAAGAAGCTCTCTCTTTGGCTTTACCCAGGTACTAATGCACAAGTAACACTAGAGAGGTTTCAGAGGTTTTCAAGTTACAGTAACAGAAATGAAATGTAGCATACCTCAAATCGATTCTTAATAACTTCAATGCTGGCAAAAAACAACATGTGCCATGTTTGCTCTTCAGTTTTCAGCTTTTGCCATACGCGATTGAGACGTTGCCATAGATGAATTCCGATGCAATTGAGAACCTCTTCCTGTGCAACGCACATGGTCTTGGCGTGCCTCATACTGAACAAGAAACAATTAGAAACTCATACACAGGAAGTGAGAAACATGCACATTGATTACACAGATGCACTCTGAACTGTCGTGTCTGCTATGTCAAGTAGCTGAGATATATAACCTGTGTTACAAGCCACATGAATATGGTGTGCTTCAGGACAAACTCGAAGGTCTTTGTAAAGTGAAGCATTGCAACTAAAAGTACAAAGCAATCAGCTCCAGACTTGATGTCACATAAACAACTGTATGTAACCCTTTGTCTGCCATGGTGTGTAGACCATCGGTGAGAACCGAGTATGCTCTAAGGACCTTGGTCTTACACTGAGAACAAAATCGATGCTTGAGCAAGTAGCTCTGTACTGTTGCTAGTAGATCGTCAGAATCAATAAGACAAACCTGCAAGGAAATCTAGTTAATCTACAAGTTTCTTCAATAAAGCATCATCAGTACTTGAGTTAATAAGTGTTGACTTAAGAGTACTGGCAACCTTTTGTAAACTTAAAACAACACAATAACAGCTAAAGACTTTAATGGACTAAACAGACATAAATATAACTACATTAAGGGATGTGAGAGTGTACAGGAGTTTGTGACATACATAGTGACGTGATTTTTGGCAGGTTAGATTAGTTGTGACTCATAGCAGCGTTTGTTTCCCCTCGCCCACTCACCCGAGGACTGCTCTTTTAGCTACACTCATATGTTAGCTGTGGCAGTGTAACAATGTTGAATGTACAGTCTGGACATAATGCAATATATAGGGGCAGCCCCACTGGCGCCACAAAGCAAGCGACAGTTGTCAGGGTACAGGCATACCCTTGACAACCAGTGATATTTCTGGGGACAAGGCTCTTGTTAAATATGGTGGCAGCTGCCAGGCAGCAGTGGGTTCTTCATGCTGTCAGGCGACAGTGGCAGGCTGCTGTCCTGTGTGCCCAATATTGGGTGATGCTAAGCATAGATCAGCCTCGGTAACCAGAAGCTGTCTCCCCAAGCCCACTGGTGTCCATCAATGCGCCGAGAAGGCGAATTTAAGCTAGTTTCAACAGCTGTCCTGATAGCGGCTACTTTAACAATCACCAGCAACAATGAAATGAGCAAATGTTGGTGATTCTTGTTGCTTAGAAAAGGAAGCCATAAATTCATACATTCGTGCATGAGTTTAGTTGTGTAAACCCACTAAGTAATCATTCAGCTTGCCACCCCATGACACACAAGTAAGTCTAACATAGTCAAAGTCTTCATAAGCATTTCATTCTGTTTTGTTATAAATTTATAGAATAGCGATAGAGTTACACTGCGTGCAGTGCTGACAAGCCAAATGCATAAACAGTCACAGGCTTTATGAACTAACTTCCTCTCGACAATCCTGAGAAAGAAGATCCCACACATCCAACCAACAAATTGGTAATTTCAGTTTGTGTGAATCAAGGGAATGATAGCTGCAACGTCTACAACAGAAAATACAACAACGTGAACATGCAAGTGTCGTTGCTATGAATGTGTTGCATCACTTGTTGCGTTTACACTTGTGACTATTTTCAACCATTTCATTCAGACAGTTTCTAACAAGCACAAACACACCAACAATTGTTAGTCAAAAGAATGCTGACTATAGTAGACTCCGACATCCAATGTTCATAGTACTCTGTAACTGTAAACTTCAACTTTGAATCATTCGTTTCTATTAACTCCCATTTATTCATGCTTGGCAATGCCTACTGCTTTATTTCAGCCACTACATTTACCCAAAATCAATATATTTGCATTTAAGCAAAACTCCCCAGATAATCAAGACGGTCGTCTGCTGTTATGCCTCTAACTAACAAACATCCATACCAAATTAGTTGTGCCTTCACAAATTTCATTTATCACAAATTATTTTACGTGAAGTACATTTTAACAACAAATGTCATCTAGCACATCAGTAACGACAAATGTCATCTAGCACATACAGTAAGGACAAATGTCATCTAGCACATCAGTAACGACAAATGTCATCTAGCACATACAGTAAGGACAAATGTCATCTAGCACATACAGTAATGACAAATGTCATCTAGCACATACAGTAACCTTAAATCTCTGACAATGGTATCTATTTCATTGTGACTGCTCCTTGACGCTGAAAGACCCTAGTAATTGTCCTCTAGATTAAACCAAATACTACAGTATAGCTGTCACCTTCTAATAAAAGTAACCTTTGGTTGTTTTTTGCTAGTTCTAGAATCTTCACCACATCTATTAGCTAACAGTACCTTCTGACTGATCTGAAGTCAACATAAAGCTGAAGCAAATAAGGCAAATTCTCTAAGGCAATCGAACAAAGAATACTTTATTGGCAGACCCGAGCAAGATGTCAAACTTTAACATTGTTAAAAATGATGTGGCTTCATAATGTTCTTCTATGCAAGCCAGAAGTAGCAACTGAATGCACTATGAGAACAATACTTCTGCTGAAATGACAAGCTGCATTAATAGCATATGCCTATAGCAGAAATCTACGCATGCAATAATCTATATAACTAGCAGCTTTCAGTCAGTTCAACCAAAAAAACTTCAGCTAACAGGTGACCCTTACAATTGAAGAAGTGCAGATCTAAAAGACGAGTGTGACTGCATAGGTAAACCTCCAAAGATAAAAGCGTAAACGTCAAGACCAATTCTCATAAAAAACAACTGTCTTTTCTAGAAATAATTGTCATCTTATCAGTACCAGCTTCATCACCGCTGTTTTCCTTAGTCTATGTCTGTAGTATTTGAAACTGTTCTAAAACACAAAAAAACTAACAATGGATGCGTAAGAATTCACTTACAGTATATATTTTCCTGAGTCTGAAGTTAGTGGTGCAATACAAATATCTGCCTGCTTAAAAAAACTGCACTTGCCTTTCACAACAAACTCAAACCCACCTTTGCAAATAGAACAGAGCATAAAACTTCCTTGGATCAGACAAGTATGACTGATGAAGCGAAAGCTCTAAGCAAATCACAAGTAGTTTGTAATTATTCCCACAAACAAATTCATGAATTAATACAACCTCCTGACTGTGTCACACGAATAGGCTCCAAAGCAGGCAAGCCTGATTCCTTCAAATGGCCATACAACTGTTCCATACTAAACATATAATACCTAGCTAATCAATGCACACATACAAACAGAAACTAAAACAGTTATCACTAGTCTGGTTAAACAACTACAGCATGTGGTACGTCCCATTTCCAATACAGCTTTTAGACAACAAAAACTCTCTTCAAATAAATAGCAAAAGTTTGACCTTCTACTAGATTACCTTTTGACCCACAAATTAAACTAAAAAACATTAGACTATGAGTTGCTAAGTAGGCTGATGGTGTGTTCACACAACGAACAATGTTCTCCAGCATTACAAATGCCAATTTTGCAAGTTACCACACAAATCTCAAGACTTCCACACATGTGCCATCACCCAATTCCAGACAATAATTTTTATTAGAACAAAATGTGTGCACATCTTCTAGATTCCACATTCTGCTGTCCAACAAGAGACATACTCTGTGCCTCATCATTGCTCTTTACACTACAGTACACTATAATTTCTCTCTGTCAGTTTTATTGACTGTCGAACCAGTTATACAGCATGAGTCACAAAATAATATTATTATGCCAATCTTTCCAACTGCTTAGAGTAGACTTCAACAACTGCTTCAGAAGAATATAATATCTAGTTGCCACCTAAAGCCACCTCTACGATTACTAGTCGAGAGGTATTAGTATCCTGACTTGTTGAAACCTACAAACAACCAGACAGACAGACAGACACTTCAATGATGCAATGCAGACGTCATCTTGGAAAACTTATTAGCATAACCAGATTAGATCATCAAAACGCAGTGTACTAATAACTGTAATTTTGAATGCTTCAGGACCGTAATGGTTCTGTTGTATTAGTGTTGCTGTGGATGTTTCTCTTTTAGTTGCTCATGATGGAAAATATATGTATTGACAGACAGACAAACAGACAGACAGACAGACATACAGACAAACAGACAGACAGACAGACAAACAGACAGACAAACAGACAGACAAGAGTCCAATAACCGACAATTAGCAATTGGTCATAATTTGATTAGGTCATTAGACAAAGACATCAGCTCACACTACACAAAAGAGTATCCCACATCAATAAAAACTCACCTCTTTCTACAGCCTACACAAGACACAGTCCCTGCCAGAAAATCAAACACACTTTCTTCGGGCACTCTCACTACCGTCCTCAAATCGTCCGCAGTCAGACTCTCATATTTACACTGTCACAAGCTGGTCTCTCAGTCAGACATCAATTTCCACAGCCACCACACATCTAACCTTACAAAACCTGTGAATCTCTGCCTTGCGCACTCTTCCTGTCGGAATCACCGTCTTCGGAATTTCCACCATCAACTACAAAAATTATTTCACCTAATTAATCCTAATTTATCTTTTAGTATATGTTTTACTTTAACTCATAGTTTGTGATTCTCACCGTAAGGTTGTCTTCTACGTACAAAGGCATTTGACGACGGTACACGTCATCACCAATGCGCTCCTCGCTAATACATGCGTCGACCATGACCAACCTAAATAAAAAGTTGTAATTGTATGCCGTACTCTGTACCGTCGCTGGAGCACAGTTTGTTTGCCTTGCCTTTCACGGCGAAATTACCGTTTACACTGCACTGTTGTAAAGAAGTGTGATAGCCCGGATATCCGGGCTTTAATAATAGGATCATGGGACGAAAGGCTAAGTTAGGGAAAGGGAGAAGAGATCGCTTCTATAAACTAGCCAAAGAGACGGGTAATGTAGTATTTTAGTTCTTTAAGATTAAATGTTAGAAGGTCGAGTGCACGTGTATTGACTTGTTGGTGCATGCGGGCAGGTTACAGATCCAGGTCAGCGTTCAAGTTGCTTCAGTTGAATAGAAAGTGGAATTTTCTACAGAATTCAAGAATTGTGATTGATTTGTGTGCTGCTCCTGGAGGATGGTACGTTTATACTAATTTTAAATTTTAGTGTCAAACGATTGTGATTATTAAAAATAAATGAGCAAATAAATTACGTTTACATAAGTTTTGCAATATTTTTATAAAGTTGACACTATAGTAGCGTGTTTTGGTAGCAATTCAAATATTTAGTGAGCTGCCTAGAAACGAGACAGAAGAACTAGAACGTTAAAGGAAATTTTGTTGTAACAGTAGATATTGTAAAATGGTCTGCTTAAATAAGTTTACGTGTTAGAATTAAACCAGCTGTTGTTCTTCAGTTGCATCTAGTCTTTCTAGGAATGGCTCTTCTTAGTTTTAGCTACTTTAGCGATAAACTTAATTAAAAAGATAGATATCTATGTATTTCATCAGTTTTTGGTAAACATATAGGATTGATTTGGAACACTGTAGCATGTCAAGCATGCTAAGCTTAAATATATTACAGTATATATATATATATATATATAGCATGCGCATGTTGAAGATAATAGCAAGGAAGACAGCATTTCATCGTTGTCAAACTGTTAGTAGAACGCTGATGTTTCTTTATGGAAAGCTTTCTGTCAAGCTTTGGCTTTTTAATGCTATACTAATTTTAGAACGTTTAGCACTAAATAGTAGAGACAGAGTTGTTGGAAATAGTTAGATGTTTATGCATAGGCATGCATTAGGCATGCCATCGAAAATATAAATATATAAATTTCTCAAATATATATACCGGTATATATATAATATTATGTATATATATATATAATATTATGTATATATATATATATATATATATATATATATATATATATATATATATATATATATATATACTATCCCACCATCCTGTTCTCCGCACAAGCAGATTAGATTATTAGTTGTTAGTAAATTGATTTATCATTTATGCACACACACACACACACGCACACACACACACACACCTAAATCCTAAAATCCTAAATGTCAGGAGCTGCCTCTCAGAGGTCCCGCCCCAGCCTTGTGTGCTACTCAGGAACTCTGGGCCTGCGCTAGCAAACTCCTGGAGCCGGGCCAGGCACTCGCAGGAGCACCGACTTGTGAAGCCAACTGTGGTGTGAGCACTCCAAGTCTTACCAGGACCCCGGTGGCTGATGTGATGTCACAGTCGATGGCCGCTTAGGACCCCAGTCAATGACCAGGTACATATATTTTTATATTTCAATATTTTATTCTTTCAAAGCGCGCCTTTACAGGACAACGCCAGTCTCTCTAGAATCAGTCTAGAATTAAACAACCACAAAACTACTGCAAGTTGTTTATGCAAACTAGTAATGGTTTGACTAAAAGTTTGTCCATTGTGAAATGATGCCTTTCGTGCTATACTTACCGGTATATATATATATATATATATATATATATATATATATATATATATATATATATATATATATATGTACATCTAGTCTTGAGGGTCCAGCCGGTCAGTTTCCTCTACCAGGTTAAATCTTTTTTCTCGTAGAAGAAAGACGACCAAGTGGACTCTCGAGCCTAGTAAATGCATGCTCTCTTGCTTTGGTAATTTAAGGCTATAATAATGTGTTTAATTGCCACTTACGTGAGCAAGCATCAAACTGATTAACTCTACACTACAAGGAGTCCTATAGAAATTACTGTTGGAAGAACATACAAAGGAGAGCAATCAGACGACAAGGGAGAGTTAGAAAGGAAAGAGAGAGAAATCTGGTTCTCTTGCCATGACGGTGTATGTTCTATCTTAGATAATAACAAGAAAGGCTTTTTATTTAAGGACTAATTTAGTTGTATGAATATGCTTGAATGTAAATGCGTATAGATTTTTTGTGGTTATTGAAATCTAGGTTGCAAGTGGCTGCTGAGCATACCCCTGTATCAAGCGTCATCATTGGTACATACGAATAACCATTGAGCATATTAATTAAATGTTTTCTGTGGTAGCTCTAGTTTATTATGCTCTAACTTAGGCCAGACCAATTGAATTTCTTGATGTTTGGATTCACCTGTCCAGTTTCAATCTTGACCAAAATAAAAATAGTTTTTGATGTGCGCATGTGCAATGATACATCCTACTACTATGTATCAGTGACTCCATGAGTGTTCAAAGTGCATGTGGTCCAGCGACTGTTTTCATGTTCCACTCGGTATCAGCATTTTTTTGTTTAGTGTCCATTTTGTTACCTCACATTTTGTTACCTCACATTAATTTTGTATACAGTGCAATGAAAACTGCACATGCTCAAAATGTCACATGATCATTACTTTTTTATTTCTTATTTCAATCAGTCGGTCCAGGTTTCCTGACCAAATATCCGAGAATTAAAGAATTTAGTTGGTCTGGTCTTAGTTTGTATTTTTGATATAAAAATACATATTTTTTGATATAAAAATATGGTATGTTAGCACTCACATGTTTGATGGTGAGAGTGAAAGTAACACAGGAGAGAAACAGAACAGCTTGTTCTGCAAACAGGCACTATAGAGATCACTGAAGACTGAGTAAATGACTTGAAACTAGTGTTGTTTTGCAATTTTGAAATCTGTTGTGTACATTCCGTTTGTAGTTTACTTTTGTATTTAGAAAATTTATCAAAAATCAAATGCTTAGATTTTCTAGTAGGTGTACTGCATGTACATCTCTTCACAGCGCCCAGATCAATGTCAATATATTGACAGCAAGTTGTGACAATCTTGTATTTATTATAGATTTAATTTACTACCTGTTTTACAGAAAGTTAAATCCACAAATTTGTTGTTTGCTATAGCAATATATGGGAGCTGGTATTTAATTGCCTACTTTGTTTGAGCTACAATTACAAACAACATATTTTACTGTTATTACAGCAAGTCTCAAAAACTGATCATGTGTTAGCAGCAACCAAACCTGTTTAAGTAATAGTCTTCGAAATATGCTACGTTGCCACTGGACTAATGGCAGTTTTTGTAGTTCTGTAGTTGCTTTGCTGTAAATCGGTTAAGCATGGTTTTGTGTGTAGTTACTAGAACATGAAGTTTATTGCGGTATTAGAGTTTTATTGCTTGCGTGTAGTGAGAAAAATATGTTTGAGATTGTTTCTTCAGGAGTGGATCTTGTACCTATTAAGCCCATCCATAATGTCATCACACTTCAAGCTGATATTACTTCTGATAAATGTCGACAGGTAGTGGTTTGCAGTTTTTATTAAACTGTTTGAATGTTGTAACATCTTTTGTTCAGTTGCTTCATAAGGAAGTGAAAGACATGAAGGCAGACTGCGTTCTACATGATGGCGCTCCAAATGTGGGAACTGCTTGGATCCAAGATGCGTTTTCACAAGGTAGCCTTTCTTTGCCTGGTCAGAAATACTAGTTAGGTGACTTTGGTTGCTTTAGCAATGTTGTGCTTGAAAGCTCTGAAACTTGCATGTGAATTCCTTACGTCGAATGGATTTTTCATCACAAAAGTAGCTTGATTTCATTAATACCTGAATACTTGTGTTATATGGGTTTAGTTGCTTTGCTTTTAAGGTTTTTCGTTCCAGAGATTACCAACCACTGATGTGGGTACTGCAGCAGCTGTTTAGGAGGGTTCATGCTACAAAACCTCAAGCGTCTCGATCAGAATCAGCTGAAATATTTGTTGTTTGCCAGGTAGCTAGTGTTGCAGTAGAGTAGATGGTCGTCCGTCGTATGCAATGTGATTTTTGTCTTGTCAGGGCTACTTGGCTCCAGACAAGATTGATCCTTTACTCTTGGATCCCAAGATGGTTTTTAAAGAGGTCGATGTAGCAAAGAAACCTCAGCTGTTTCAACAGGAAAACGTTTGTTTGAGAAGCAAACTGTGATGTTAACATATTTATAGAGTCATTTTTTAGAAAAAACCAAAAGCCGAAGGGTATGATGATAAAGCAGATTCTCAATTTAAATCATTCAAAATGTCAGAATTTGTGACAACGGACAGTTTCTTAGAGATCTTAAGTACAGCCAGTGAGGTGCGAGTGAGAATCTAATTGTTTGTGATATAAAATCGTTAAGGAAACAGTTCGAGAATGGTGTGTCTTGATTTAGTTGGTGTTTGATGTTGATGTATTGTCGAAACATCCTTATACTACTGATGAGCTAAGGGAGTGCTGCAAAGATATCAAGGTATTAGGAAAGAAGGAGATCAAGTAAGAGAACGCCGTTGACTAAAGTGAATGGTGGTTGGTACTTTGTTTGTTACTATAGGAAAATATTGACTTGGAGAGTGAAAATGAGACATTTTCTTGAATGTGAGCAGCAAGATAATGAGAAGGCTGAGTGTGAAAAGCCAGCAGAAACGGACAAACACAACGTATGACTGTTATTGTTGGCTGCTTGGTAATGTACAGGTTATGCGCAAAGTATGGAACATAGGTTGTCTTGGGCAAACCCTGGGTCTGTGTGTTGTGCAACAATCTGTGGATTGCTTGCATAATTTGTAGATTTACTTAGGGCTGGGGCTAGGATTAGAGTTATGAATTACTTGAAAACGTTACAGCGATGTATGTGACTGACTGCTGTTGGTGACACCAGGCACCAACCTGCCTATTTTATGCTCTAATTTAATTAAAGATATATTAACAACCTCTAGATGTGCAAAGTGAATGTCCAAATTTTGCATGGGACAATCCATCAAATATCGACACTTGTGTCTTGCGCATAACATGTGCATTAAATGTGGTTGGTGGTTATTATCATGAAGGAGAATTCAGTAGAAGAAACTGCTTCATTGCTGCAATCAGATGTTCTAGCTGAACTTAAACGGTTGTTACTGCATTACTGCTGATGCATCATGTACCGTGGATAACTATGTTGTTCCACTTACAGCAAGCAACGTAGAATTCAGAGAAGACAACAAAAAGTACAAGAAAGGATGAGACTAAAGATGAGCTTACCAAAAGGTGATCCTGGAGTAAACAATGAGGAAAAGTTGTTCTCTTTGTCTGCCATCACATCCAAGAAAGTCGGACATTCTATTATAGAATTCACTTGTATTGCAAGACTGAAAGTTTGTGCCATGTACAGGCTCTGACAGATATTGATCATAGTGACATGCCGCAGGACATAAACATGAGCAAAGACGATGACTCCACTGATGAAGATCTAGCTGACAATGATGTGTCAAGTAGTAATATGTCCGAAGATGAGAATTTTATTGATAGTGTCAACCAGTGTACTCCTGGGCACAGCGAAGGTTTGCTTTGTACACAAAGAGTTTTCAACTGATGATGGAACCAATAAATATGACTGCGCGATGTTTGTCTGCAGAAGATAGTAATCCACTCTTAGTACAATTCAGCGATGCTAATAAGGCAGTCGTTGTCACCAACTGGTTTAATAAGGTCTCCATGTTTTAGTGTATTGTCTTGTTTAGCATAAGAAAGAAAAGCTTGTGTTTTGTTTAAAGGATGTGTTTAGAGAACTAGAAGATGATGAAGATGAAGATGCAGAACTATCTGCGATGACAGGAACACATACAGGGAGTGAAGAGGTGAAACGACAGTCTGAGACAGCAACAATTCGAAGTGAGGAAAGCACTATACATAATGAAGTCGAAGAACCAATGGCAAAGAAAAAGAAGACTACAGACAGTAGCAATGACCATGAAGAAAGTACAGGTTTGTCATCAGACAATGTGTTGCATAGCTGCATTTGTTAAGTGGACTTGCTCGGTGTATACTTTTAGGCCGTAAGTTTGAACCATTAGATCCCATTGGTTTAGCAATTGGAACAAGAATTGCAACGTCAAAGAAGGCAAAGCAAGAACTGGAGGATGGCAGTTACCACAGGTAACACAAGTGTGCAGTATTTTAATAAAATGACCTAAACCTAATAATTTTTTAAAAATACCATTTTCTGTTTGCTTGCCACGTTATTAATTAATGTATTTGTCCACTCACTGGCAGATGGGCATTCAATGATACAAACCTTCCTGCTTGGTTCGCAGAAGATGAAAGGAAGTATTACTTGAGACAAGTTCCTGTCACCAAAGTGAGATGACTACATTCCGTTCAGATTGTTATCAACGTTTCTTTGGCGTTGATGCAGGAAATGGTAGAAGAGTACAAATCACGTCAACGGGAAGTGAATGCTAGACCCATTAAGAAAGTAGCAGAGGCTAAGGCTCGTAAGACGAAGCTGGTAATTTGTCTACGATGTGTATGTCATGAGCACTTCCATAAACCATTTGTACGAAATCTCATGATAGAGACTGAGACGGCTGAAGAAACTTAACAGAAAAGTAGAATCCCTTGAAGCCAATCTAGATGTTTCAGAAAAGGACAAAGTTCAACAAATTCAGAAGTCAGCAGTATCCGCTTATATAATGATTATGTTTGAATCTGATTGTTTGACCACAATCATAGGTTGTACAAGAAATTGAAAAAGGAACCAAAGAAGGAAGTCACATATGTAGTTGCCAAGAAAGGATTGGGTGAGAAAACTAAACATATTGGAGTGATGTCTGTTTTACACACGCAGTTCTGTACAAAAAAAACATTTTACCTATTCCATTTTGTCCTAATTGTATGTTAAATTAATTATTAATAGTACAGTCCGTATCACCGTCGTCTCTTTCTTTGCTTTCTCCTGATATTGGTTCTTATTCTCCTGTTTTCAGTTGGCAGGAAAGCAAAAAGGCCTGGTGGAGTAAAGGGTCGATATAAAATGGTTGACCCGAGAATGAAGAAAGACAACAGAGGACAGAGGCAGAAAGACACTGGAAAACCTAAGTTTAAGAAACGTAAAAGCGCATTTAGATGAGAGGACGTAGCACTATGTTCCATTTATGACAAATGGACTCTCATTGTCAATTATATTCAATGCCAGAATGCATAGAGCGAGCACTACAGCTAAACTAAAATACTACTACCGGGTATGTTCTTTATTAATTAATTAAATCAGAAGTGTATCTGTAATAATTAATTGCATGAGCAGTATCAGTGAAACTGTATTCTGCCATTGTTGGCGTCAACTCTTCGCATCCTCTGGTGATCTCTGTTCTCTATCCGTTCCGAGAACATTTGCCTGTAGCTCAGCAATATTCAAATTCTTTTCTTTCAGAGCACTCTACAAGAAATTAATCATCATGAACTCTCATTGAGTTTTGCACACATAGACATATAAATAAAGACAAATATATAACACGTCAGTCTGTATTCGTCAAGCAATAAACATTAGTACTGCTAATATATTTAAAAAATAAGCTTCAATTTCTGGGCAAAGCCATGCAAATCTAGGTATAGATACAAACGCCACGGTAACAAAACTCAAAAGTAGCAAAGCCTAAGGTATACAGAAAGAAGAGTAGAGGAAAAACCTTCGGATCAGATAACGCAAGTGCACAAAGCTGCACTCACCATGACACATTCTTGATACTTGGCAAACAGTGTTGCGCAGTCATCACTATGGTAGTCACCTTTCAGGTATTTGTTACTGTACCACCTGTTGAAACACGCATCATATTCACGTTTAAGAGGCGTACATTCTTCCTTGACACTGTTCATGTTCTAGCTAGGAAAATAATCAGTGCACGTTGCTTGATATCAACTGAACAACCTCGATTGCCTGACCGCAGTGCAGAAACATGGACGATAATCGACAAAAGAGAGAGGCGGTTGTGGCGGCGCCTAGACGTACGACAGATGAACAAAGACTGAAAATAGAAAGAATGATGGCAGATCCTGTAAGGCAGAGCAACTACTCTGTAGATCTAAGAGCGGGTTGTCATTCTCTAGTATGCAATTTTTGCTGTGAAGGAGAAGCCAGTTGTAATTCCTGAACCCAAGAAACTTAGAGCACCCAGGCCACCACCTGAATTTAACTTCGACGTTATGGGTAAGCGGAAACCTAATCAGCTTAAATTGTTTTAGAGTTTGTCTGTTGCGTCTTTTTACACCGAGTTATGTTTAATTAATAAATTTAATATTTATGTATGATAAGTTCAACTTTTAGGTTTTAGAGAGTGTGATGTGGCAGTGATGGCTTTGTTTGCAGGTTCTAGTGCAGGTGCCGGTAGTGGAGAATTTCACATCTACAGAGGAATTCGACGTCGTGAGCAGAATAGAGTCAAGTGGATAGAGACTCAAGCAGCAAACGTATGTACAATACGAGTTTACAACATAACATCTCAGTTTATTACAATAATTACAATTAATGGAGCACACGATATAATGATATACAACGGCAAGGTTTAAAGGCAATCTTTTCAGGGTTGAAGTATGTAGCTTTATTCTTGTAGAGAATCATACATACTTGGTTTGTTTTTGTCTTGTTGTCGTTATTTCATGAATTTTATGGCTGTAAGGATGAAAAAAGAGAATCAAGGAACATTGAAACGAAGCCTAGTTTCTACGGCCTAACTATTGTCTTTCCAATTGCACGCACAGACAAGGTATAAATTATGTATTGTCTGTACTTGCAATTGGCAAGATAATATAGTTAGGGCTAAGGTAGTTGATAACAGCTATGCGGTATATACTGTACTAGCTATAGGGCTTGTTCACTTCCGGCCTAATCATGACTACTTTTCTGTTAGTGCATTAAATTTGGCTGTTCACACTATTCCTAATAATGATTAATCTAGCTAATGCTATTCTAAAGCTAGTAGGGAGCAGCTTTCCAATTCCATTAGTGGCATATTAGTTGAAACACGTGACGGCAAAGTGTGGAGGCTTTGCTGTTGGTGTTGTTTCTCTGCTCTACATTGCACTTGGTCTACTTTTGCTACCTCTGGAGCCAGAACCGTTCTTCCTGTTATTGTCAAAGGACTTTCTGCATCCTTTGTTGGGGGATGTCACTGCATCCACTAGAGACAGTATTGCATGCACGCTGCACATGCCATGTAGACATGCACTATCTCATGTTGCACGTGACTCACAAATCATAATTAGCAGTACGAACACCTTTGCCCTAAACCTACCATAATCACAATTACTCTAACTATGATTAGCCTAGTGGCAGTGTGAACATGCTCCTAGTCATGCTACGTAGGTAGAGATAGAATCAGTAAAGTAATGATTTTATTAAAATGCAAATATTGTTTTCTGATTTATACTTGGAAACATTTGCAGGAGGACATGGATGAAGAGTTTCAGCTAAGGTTGGGAAAGAAGAAACTAGAGGATAACGAGAGAACTGCAAAAAAGAGAGCAAAGAGGTGTACGGACGTTTTTAGAGTGTTACTATTACAATGATAGTGCTGTGTAGCTTTGTATGATTGCTATCTACTGTGTATATTTTAACGATGGGGTGTTTGTCTTCTGGAGCTTATTGCAATACATAACTTCATGACAGACAAAAATTCATAATTAAATAAAAATAAATAATTTATAAATTTATTGAAAAATATTTAATAGTTAAAATTAACTTAAGTCATCGGTAGTTTGGTGTAGCGTGTTTTGTGTATGGAGTGGTTAGTAGACAATGCACTCAGTGTTTTATAAGCTCATCTTTACAATCAGAAATCCATTTCAACACAATGGCTAAAAGCAGTTGGAGTGGCATAAGTTATCCTGGCAACAATGGTTGAATCCGAGATGAAGGTTAAGTAGTTTATTACACAGTGTAATAAGTCTTTAAACTTTTTATTGTTTATAATAATTTGAATCTAGTTTGACTGTAGGCACATAAATACTATACGTATTTGCAACTTGTAGTGTGTGTGTGTGTGTGTGTGTGTGTGTGTGTGTGTGTGTGTGTGTGTGTGTGTGTGTGAGTGTGTGTACATGTGTCAATAATAGTTATTGGAATCAATGCATTACAACAAAATTATACATGTATGTCCCAATGTGCAGTGTTCGACCATGGTACCAACTGGATATTTTATAGAGCAAAGAAAAAAGAAAAGACAAATGCATCTAAAAAGCAAAAGCAGAAAGAGATGAAGCAGCATCACACAAGTATGTCAAAATGATGCAGTGCAGTTACATCTAAAATTTACTGAATATGAATTCAAAACATTAAAATCATTGTAAGAACACGCAATTCAAAAGATTAAAAACCATTCTAATGCAGATGACAGTGAAAATCATGAAGACAGAAGTGAAGATGAAGAGCAGTCTCAAAGCACCTGACTTTAGTTTGTCAGATCAAGCTAAAGACATCAGCATCAATACTTAATTAATTAAATTAAGATGAATTTTCTAGACGAAATGACGGTACACTCTAGCGCGTGTGGATTAGCATGCACATGTCCATGTAGCGTTTAGTTATATATTTTAAAAGATTTACAAGATATTTACGAGAGTTTGATTTGAGTGTGGAATACTATTCTAAGTACTTGTAGCTATTGGAACTCCGAGGCAAAGTAAAGAAAATGGCTGCCGCTGACATCCATTACCCTCTCAGCGTAATCTACTGTGGCGGTACGTAGGCATCGAATCGATTTTTCGACTTGTACATCACCGTATTGTTTTTTTAGTCTGCACTATGCCTTGTGAGGTGAGACCCTGGACTTGATCATGAGTTAGGATTGCAGCTGCTGTGAACGTGTAATGATAACGAGTGCTTTTTATTTGCATTGTTAAGCTAACGTGACTGACAATTACTCACGACTCCAGTATCCCCCCAACCGTCGCAATACAGACTATACGTAACACCGGCTGCCGGCTGCCGGCTGCTCTTTCCGGACGGTACTGCTGTTATAGTCTAGAAGCAAAATTTTAATTTTGGTTATTCTCTTGTCAATCAGCAAATCAAAATCGTCACTAACATTTCCCGAGTCTAGGTAGTCACCACACACACACACACACACACACACACACACACACACACACACACACACACACACACACACACACACACACACACTCACACACTCACACACACACACACCACATGAGCGTCCACGTGCACTAGACTTTTCATTGAGCTGTGAAGTTCTTATACAGCAATACGATGATAGAGTAAGTAATGGCGCGACTCCAGTACTAGTATCCCCAACTTGGTTTTGCACATAACGTGTTGTAGCTACCTATTGGTCTGACGTCCTGTTGCACAATTTGTCACAGAGAAGTCCAACCATAGCCACTGCCAGTCTCTCTCTTACAGGTTAGATAGCTCTACAAAGTTAAAAGCTGTATTCTTAATTATTGTATTTGTTGCAACATCTGCATGGTGCCCTTCTATATTAATGAAGTTTTATGGACTCCCATGTAGTGGGGCTGCATTCATTACCATGTACATGCAATGCCTGCATTGAAAGGCCAAACTGTAACTTGGAAGAAAGGAACAGATTGTGTTATGTTGTACATCTGGTGAGATCATACGTTAATACAGTGTAGAACTTGTATGTCGACAAAATTAAGAAATAGACATTTTGGACCATTTTGCCAAATAACTTTGGTCCCAAAATTTTCCAGTCTATGGTATGGCCTGTGCATTCAGGACTGTGCCACAGCCTGGTTTGGTTTAATCACAAGCAGTATTTGTGTTTGGCCATACACGCAACCTCTGACATGGCAAAGGACAAACCATCTATCACAGTCGCCAACGTTCATGAGAGGTTTAACCAGAACAGTCTAGTTCATGTTTGCAATTACCGGGTCTTGATGGGAAAATAAGCAACAGCACTTTATGTGTCTGCCTGGTGGACTGCTAATGCAACATCAATTGTTTTCCTGGCTTACAGCAACCTAGACTAGTAGTATTGTGTGACATGTATGTCCCTCACATAATATGATTACAACAAACTATTTTAGCGGTGTTGTGGAATTTGTGGTCATGTGAAATGACAGTCACTTTGTACGATTTTAAATAGATTTTGCAAGTAGCAGGCTTGCAAGCAAATTGACATCTATATTGGTAATACCTTATGACTGCCTTAGGACAAATTGATCGTAGCTCTTCAAAGTGCTTATAGCTGTGGAAGTTACGGTGAAAACACAGCTTCAGTTACTAGTAGATATAGACCTTTGTGTTATTGATATTCACTGCACCTCATAGAAAATCCTTCCCACTTTATGTCAATTGTGTGACGATGCAATTTGGAATTTGTCTTGGTTATTATTCTCGATATCTTCTTTTATTAGTACTGTGAGTATGGTCCAGAATTGGAGAAGTGCCGGTTGTGGTGGAGAGAACACCATCCTGATGAGCTGAGTGAAGTTTGCGTAGACCAAGGTTTGTCACTCACGTTACATGTGTTATATTGGACTGTTTATAGTCATTTCTTGGTGTTGCAGTTACTGCAGGCATGGAAGGATCTTCTGTTTCAGATGATAGTGGATCTAAGAAGAAACAGACGCGAGGTATATGTCTGATATTTTTATTGAGATTTGTGGACTGACAATTCATGGGTTTTTGATTGTTTGCCTGTTGCTTGAACGTCATACTAATACAAAATGAAGTACATGATGGCATGGAACAGTAAGAAACTGACAGTCAGTAGAGCTTGCATGCTCATATTGAGTACTTTAGTAATGCTCTGCAATAGTCACAATGACTTTATGCAGAAAGGTTTGCTAAGGAATAGGCAGCGTGCCTGTGCCCTGCTCACTTACCTGATTGTTTAGGATTTATTGAACTTGAAGATCACACTTAAAGTTTATAGACAATGCTGCTAGGCTACATATATGTGGTCATTTTGACTATTGTAACAGTCAAGCAGTTATTTTGTACACCTATTTTTGGTCTGATTGTTTGTCTAGTTTTTCATCTGTGTTTATTTGCTTTCTTGTTGGTTGTGTTGTGTTGTTTAGCATACAACATAACCTTTAAATTTTAGGAAGTATTGCATGAACCATCTTGAAATTTATTTCATTTTAGTTACAATTGAATATAATACTGTAAATTTGGGGCACGTTTCTGTATTCTCTCTTCTGCCCCTTCTGGAAGAGTTCTCCACCTCTTCCAGAAGAGTTGTCTGGAAGAGTTGGCAGAAACAGAAGAGGTTTGAATAAAGAAATGATACGGAAGGTGTTGTGCATGCTCTCGTTTTAATTCTTTGTCAATAGATGATTTTTGTTTTAAACTGGCAGAAGTGGTAGCAGAAGTGATGTTGCTGCTTCTGTCTGATGACAAAATGAGATTTTTGTCATCTGGAGAGCCTGAAGAAATTGTTACGCACGTGCCAAGTAAAACACAGCAGAGTTTATTCTGCCACTTCTCGATTTCTTCTCTTCCAGCTTTCCTGCTCCTCTCTTGGAAGAGGCAAAGAGTCTTCCGATGCCTCTGATCACTCTTTTGACAGCTCCACTGAAAATAAAGAAGCAAAGCAGAATCTCTTATGTCTCTTCAGATGAGGCAGAAGAGAATAAAAAGAAACACGCCCTTGTTCTTGCTTAATTAATTAAATATAGTCCACACAACAGAAATGTTGTGACAGTACAGATTGAAGACATTGATCTTACAACGCTGAAGTGGCAATAGATGTAGGATGTCGCAATACTATTTTACTGTTAGTCATAAGTCAGTGTGGATTAAGACTTTCTGCACATGCTTCGATTGTCACGTGGGTACAGTAGGCTGTATTAAGTTAATTAATTAGATAGTGTTACAGTGTATTGCCATAGTCAGAGGTCTTGCTTTCACCTGCCTTTTAAATTAATAGATACACATACACACGATGTGATGTGTACTTTGTAATTGCAATAGTCATTGTATTGAGTTTTTTTGTGATCAGGAGGAAAGGCCTTGAGGAAAGCCAAGAAAGAGGCTGTGAGTGAATCATGCAATGTACTAACTATTGTCATTATGTCAATCTAATTTATATACAGGAAGGACCTAAAAAGATCACAATATCACGAGTTGCTCGAAATAAGAGGAAGTGGGTGACTGTTATCTCTGGCCTTAAGACTTATGGTATTCTGAAAACCTCTTGCTTCTAAAAATGCTGATGTTACTGTTGTGCCGACTTATCTTGCAGAAATAGACTTAAAGAAGGCATCAAAAACTTTAGCCAGTCATTTTTCATGTGGATCGTCTGTGACTGGAGAGGATGAGGTAGTTGTTCAAGGTGATGTCACTGACGATCTTGTGGATTTTCTGTTAGATAAGTACCCACAGGTATACACTGCACAACAGTATTGCTATATTTGTCTGAATGTGTGACCATTTTTAGGTTGATGAAGAAACTGTGGAGTGCACTGATGTCAATAAGAAGTGAACATGTTGTAATTATAAGTTAACGCTGTTGATGTTTGTTGTATTTTAGGTATTTTGTTCGTTAATAATTGGTCATTCTTTTAGATATGTACCGTAGATAGTGATCATCTAAGTATTAAAGTATTAGATATAACGTTTTGATTGATTGCAACCGATTTTGAATTTCCGGGTTATCAGTGATATCTACTAATGGCATTCATGGTTTTTCCAAATTGTGAGGCCAGCCGCTAGTTATCAACTGTTCATAAATTTATAAAAGATCTATGAAAGCCACATCGCAATATTGAGGAGGCCACCCAGGCTCTTATTGTGTGCGAAATAGATTGATTGCAAATATCAGGGCTAGCGGCTTTGGAAGTTCTAGATATTAGATTCCTTCATGTGATATGGGCTACTACTAACTGATAGGCCCATGGCTGGAAGGTTTGGTGGGTTTGACCTTTCCACTCATGGTCCGCTTCCTTAGTGATTAGGCTTTTTTTGCGCACATGTAGTTTTTGTTTAGAATTGTTTAGATGCATGAATTATTTTTGAAAGGTGAAAGATCTTTACCGAAGTAAGACAAAGTGCACTAGCAGCTGCGATTGAAGATTGTGATCTGGCCAACTTCCCTGACATTTGAATTTACTCTGTACAATTTTTTATTAGTAACCTGCATTTTCTATGACACGTCTTGTGATGTGAACACAGCGTTAGCTAGCTGAGGAGGCTCCAGGATCTTTTATTGGTCAAGAGAGAAACTGACTTTCCCCGATGTTCACATACATGTATACACATGCAGTGTTTAGTGTTGAAAAACGTACGCGCAAATTAGGAAGTGTATACATATATACATATGAACGTTGCATGGGTCCCAGACGACTGCATGGAGCTACAGTAGCTACTAGTCTATAGCATATAAACCGTAAATTTAATTGGCTTGGACAAGTCGATATACAGGTTCCTAAAATAAAATAAAATTAGAATGGGTGTAAATTGCAGGTGAGTCTTCACTAGCAACCTCTAATTAGCAGCCTGATGATTCAGTTTGTACAACATCTCATGTGTTGCTGAATGATTGTGGCAATTCATATAGATCCCATCAAAATAACTGTGTATGATGACATCACATGAGTAAGATCAGTCGAACCCTACAAAAACCAACAACAGATCGTTTGTTGAGCTTCTATCTATTACTGTACTGTACTACATAAATTACAGGAGAGTGTGTTTCAGAATTACAAAGGCTGTGGAAAGCGGCCATGGGTTCGACAACAGTGACACCAGGTGTTGGTCACTCCTCCCCCTAGCTGATATTTTATAATACTACCAATGACTCGACAGCTCTTTACCTGCCAGACACTCAACATGTGGCTGCCCAGTGGCTCCGTCTAGGCATACCATGAGGATGCAAATACAGGTGATGTGAAGAAAAGAAACAAGACATTAATTACTGGAGACCACTTGCAGAAAGAAAAAGAGTTGTACTGTAACAATGATATCTAGCTTAGTAATATTGATGTAGGTATGATTGCAATGTAAACGTTCTAGATACTGAGTCATAAAGACTCTTTCAATACAAACCGAAAAAATGTATGTGTGTTATGTATGCATGAATGTATATTGAAGAGTCGTTACACCAAAGTCGGTTGACATACCATCGTGAACTGTATATATATGACAGCACTCGTTTACAACATGATTAGCTAAATCCCACTGTAGGATCTTCCCACTGTATGCAACCGCTGTTGCCATGCACATGCTGGAGTATAGTGACTAAGTCTACCTAGGAAAACATCCATCAAGTTGCAATACTACAGTCGAGCAATAGTAACTGCTCCTGTCGGTACAGTATACTTTTGGGACCAAGTGCGGTCTCCCTAGCTACCCCGCCGCTGTCAATGCGACCCACAACCATGCCCTCTAGTTATCTAGGCATAATACAGTACGTAAATTCTGAATACGAAGATCTTAGCTTAGATTGCCTCCAGTTCTGCAGGATTCTGTGGCATCACAAGTTCACTAGACCACACCCTAGCAGAACGTGGTAGTTGTTATTGCGCATGCTCGTGTGTTGGCGGTGAGGGACCGTATGGAGACATCGCCAGTTTGTTGCCAGTTGCTAGAAAACGGAAAGGACATTCTGTTGAGAGAACTTGATTTTTGTGTAGTTCAAGAGTTGAACAAAGTTGGTGTATTGACGGACGGTGAAGTGGAAGCTATAGACCAGAGCAGGAAAGTAGAGGGAGCAGATGCTGGACGATCTGCGCTTGTGCAGTGTTTGAAAGTTGCTGTCAATCGCAACGGTGATGCGATAGGGCTTTTCGAAGACGTTTTGCAGCGCAAACAGCACTGGCTGTACCACAAACTTGGCGACCAAGCAAAATGCATACGTGATGTCACACTGAGAGATAATCGTCTTGAAGGAGATGTGGCCGGTAATCATTCTTTTTATTTGCTGTAAACGAGGATACGTACTGAATACACCCGTACGGGTAATCAGCTCAGTTATTTATGTATGCAATTACTGGTGACTAACTACAGTAGAGGCTTCAGCCATTTGGAATCTAACTGTCGAGAATGGAATCCGGCCAACGG
Source organism: Corticium candelabrum (assembly GCF_963422355.1). NCBI lineage: Eukaryota > Metazoa > Porifera > Homoscleromorpha > Homosclerophorida > Plakinidae > Corticium > Corticium candelabrum. The sequence continues at coordinate 11,055,944 of NC_085085.1, forward strand.
ATTCCTGTGTTGAGCTGCTACTGGGTGTACTCGTACATTAGCGTTACATTTTTTATTAATTAATAGTGCAGGACTTCGGTGCTCTATTGCTGGTGCTTTAGTGCTGGTGTTTAGCAGATTCGTGATGATTAGAAATTGATTTTCCAAACGGACGAGACGGTGCAAAGCTTGATGTCTATCCGTGTTACACAAGGAAGGTCGAATGCGAAGATCAGCATGCAGGAATGAAGAGCCATATCATGTTGATCTGAGCTGAAACCTTTGCTATGCGTAAACTAGTGTAACAGATGCACGAGGAGACTAAGGCATGAGTAACTATGGAGTCGTTGTTTGTCTTCAGCCAGTCTTTTGATTTGTTAGTTCTAGAACTGAAATTGAAGAGTATTGCATAACTGTTTTTTAGTGCGTTTGAGATGTTTTAGAATATTTGTTCAAGCAGTCCTCTGTTGTAGCTGTTATGTTACTACTGTACATGCATGTACAGTGTATACTGCAATTGTTTTTATGTGAAGGGTTAGAGAAACCACTCCTAATGTAATCACTCCTACTTAGTTCTAGTTCTTGTTCCAGAGCTCCTGGTCAGTGTTCTCGTGGAAACAGGATGTATGGCAATACACACACCTGTAACATAAAATGCGTTTGTCATATGTTGGCAAGAGAAAGAGGAAAACTACTAAAAGGTGTTTCAACCTTGACTGTGGGGGAGGAGATCAAAATGCTAAGCATTCTTCAGTCTTGTAAAGCATGTCCCATAACTCAGCAAGATAGGTTTGACTATGACTAACATCAATTCTATCATTTTAATTAAGCAACACCAAATGTATGTCGCCTGATGTAAATGGTTTATCTTTATATTATCAAGACGTTTTTGTGAGCTGCAAGGTGGTGAGTCTGTGGACACCGATACAGCAAAACTCAATCGTGTAGGGACACCTAAGTTTACCTGAATGAAAATTAGTATTTTGTTGTTGTGAATTTACCATTTGTGTAATGTTCTATTTATTTGTCATTTTAGCTTCAAATGCAGTTTCTCACCATCCTGAGATTGATAGTCTGGAAGAGAGTTACGAGTTGGTGATTATGGATGATGTGGATACTGATGCGTGTATGGATCACAACGTTCATCTTGCAAAACGTAACTAAAATTGTTTCTTCATGTTGTTCGATGTAGTGTAGTTTCACTTTTTGCTATTTTATGACAGCCACTCATGACAGTTTGAGTATGGTTTGTACTAGGGATATTCGAAGCCTATCAAGTACTTGCAATCGGACAGCGGATGAAGGTGAGTCTAGTATGTTTGTATGTGATAGAATTGTTGAGGCAAGTTTGAATTATGTTGTTTCCTGACAGCTGTTGCAATCGTGGAAAGTGTAAAGATGGACAAAAGTTATCGAGTTCCACTAGTCAGTGAAAGGAGTCGGACATCTGAATTTGGTCGTCTTACAAAAAGTGTCAGTCTGGATGGTAAGTGATTAATCTGGACTGTGACGGGCTGAATGTTGTAATTTATTTCACAGTATGTAACCAGTTTGCTAGTGGATTGTACATGTATGGTAATGTCGCATCAGTTTATATGAATGTTTTTCTTTTCTGTAAGTTTTATGAAAGAAAGGTGCACACAGTGCTTAAGTTCTCATCTTCTCAATGTTTCAACCTGGCACTCTTTAATTTGCTTAAATTAATAAAACAAGTAGATTACACATCACGCAAAATAGGCTGTTGTTTGCATATGTCTGACATTGTAACTTGTTTTGTGAAATCTTGGCAAGCTTGGTGTTACAAGGATGTCACAGTGCAGTCAAGTCTACCACAGAAGTTGTTTCATCAACTAGTAATTAATGTAAAGAAACAATGCTATATAGAATAGTTTTAGGTAGGTCAACTAAAAGCTACGATTTGTGCACTGACTACAAAGTTTTTTTAGTTTGTTGGTGTGGAGAAAAGCAATCCAGTAAATATGTGTTTACACCACTCATAAATGGGGTCAGCATGCCACAAGAGATTGTTTGGAACCTGTCTATCTTATATGTGGACATGTCATGTTTAATCGTTAGTCATTTTGTCTTTTGTTCCTTTCACTAGATCATAAACAGGGAAAGTAGTCAACCATACAACTACGTGATGAGACTTGCATAGCATTGCATGATGCATTTGGTGCCATTATCAGATACTCACTGTTTGAACAGCAAACCTTATTTCCTTTATGTAATAGATACATCGTGAAAATAGTGATTTTGAAGTAGAATATAGAATGTGCATTGCATCCAAACAACTTGGCAATGATTGTAGCTAACTTCTTTAGGAAAAGTAACAGCAACAGCAATTTTGTGAACACACGTGTTCGTATATTTATGGTTGGTCTAAACATGGAATACACATATGAGGTACTATGGCATGTAGTAAAATGTTTGAGAATAGAAAGGCCAACCACCCAACTACGGGGAAAAACAGTGACATTAATCTTGATGGTTGAGATCTTTAGAAATGAAAACACTGGCAAAGCTTTGACTTTCTTGTATGTTATGAGAAGTGTGAGTTCCAAGTCAAAGTTACGAAGGAACATGTACAGCTAGTGTTTATTTAATGATGGCAGTTATTGTGAAGTAAGCAGGATTAATTTTATCTGCTGGCTGCAAGAGTGTCTGTTACATAAATATTAAAGAATTATTGAAATGTCTGTGAACTGTGATAACTTGCAGAAATTTTCTTGATGTATATAAAGTTACATGTGCATGTGGTTATTGTTGCTACATATTAATACTAAACCTAGAAGGTTTGGTGGTTAAGCAGTGATTATGGACACAAATTCTATTGGCATGTTGTGAGCACATTACATTGTTTATGGTTATTGTTGTGTATACTAAGTAATTGTTTTCTTTAGATATCTTGATGAGTGCAAGAGGAACTGAAGACACAAGTTCTTCAAATCACCCATCTTCCTTTCTACTATTTGAAGGATTGCCATTAGGTCCACAAGATGAAATTCTTAAGTCATTTCATCATCTTATGATTGGAGAACGTCAGGGGCTATACTCAGACTGTAGTCTGAGAATTGTAGAACGCTCATTGTTTTCTCTTGATGTTCTTCTTTCCTGCTGGAAGCGATGTGGTGGTACAGGACTAGCCTGTGAGCTACGCCCGTACATGATTGATTTGCTAAAGCGACAACAGAGTTTGAATGCTATGACTGACTCAAAGGAGCTGGAAGAAGGAAGTGATGAGGTAACATTGGCAGCTGTTGTGGATGAAGTTGCTGATGAGTACTTTGAGTATCGTCAAAAGGAACTTTTGATCTCATTGCTTGAGGTAACTTCTGTTGAGTCTCACAGTCGCTTGTGCTCACTTGTTAGTCAGATTGGGTGCTCAATGCCATTTGTTTATCGCTACATAGCATCAAATGGCAGAGTGGCCACAAGGTTTGCCATTGATTGCTATGATGATCTTCTTTGCCACCACTCATATAGTCTTATTTTGTCTTGTGGAACTATTTGTTCTATTGGACAGGGCAAGTCAGACTTACTGAGTCGACTATTTGAAGTCCGTTGTGTGAAGGGAGGATTTTTGGAACTCTATCCAGGCGGTCCCTGTCATAATCTTTCTATCGATTTGGCTTTTAATGCTATTCTAGCTGGTACTTCTGCTGATTCATTTATTTTAGCTGATACTCACGGATCTCATGAATCAAGCTTGGGGTTCAATTCAGCTCTCTCTGTTTTAGCATCTGAGTCAGCAGTTACTTTGGTTCATGTGAACAGAAACGATTTTACATCTGATGGTCTGTTGGGCAGTGACATTCAAAGATTGTTGTCATACTTGACATTTGAATATCAGTCTAAAAAAGCTGCTTGCTTTTTGATCTTGTGGCGTGATTTTGTAACTGCAGATAGTGAGATATTTGAAGCTGCAGCTAAACAGCTGGAATTACTCAGCAATGAATACCATGTTAGCATTTGCCTGGAGTCGGTGGTAGACATCAGAGGGCTGAAGGGATTGTCTGCACGCAGAACTGTGACGAGGCTGGGCAAACTGATTAGCAAGCAACTGTCTGATTTGTATGGCAAGAATGTCCCTGTGTTAGATAGTGGATTAAGTCTTAAGGCAAAGCTGCAAGAGTTAAATCCAAGCAAGTTTTCTAATGCTGCAGTAGATGTATGCATTCCTGCCTCATTTGGTAAGCAAAAGATTAAGGAATTGGTTCAAATTCAGTCTGTTCTACATCATGAGTTGACAGCAGCATTTGAACCACTCCGTTTAGGCAATAGTCTATTTCGCTGTCTGTTCCCTGCTTCTTCCCTTGATGCTGATATTGCACAACAGGAAGAGCAGGCTGGCAAGATTGTGAAAGAAGCAGATGCTTTTGATGAAATTGCTGAAGCCAGACTAGCTGAAACTACAGTAAAGCTTACTAATGCTAAATTACGAAAGAGAAACTGCAAAACATCAGAACTGGTCAAATGGTTTGCACAACTTGTGGCCAGAAACAACATTGCAGCTATTAATGAATTTCGCCGCCAAATTGAAGCATGGAAGGTGCCAAAGTGTGAGCCTCTTCTAGCTGAGCGTCGTGTTTGCCACGAGAAGTATGAAGTACGTTTAGCAAAGTTGCAGGAAGTGGGAATAGATGAATTAAGTGACCAACAGCTAACAATAATTAAATCTGACCTAATGAAGAATGCTGCCAAACTTGATCAATTTGACATTTCTATTGATGATTTCTGGAGTGAGCTGATGTCCTTGGCTGCAGTATGGATGCAAGATCAGAATGGTCGAAATTGCTGTTTGTTGGAGAAGGAATGTCTGTTGATGCCTGGTAGGCTGTCAGATGTTTACAGGCAATGTTTGATGGATGGCCATCCAATGCAGCTTCTAAGGGGGCATCCACTGTACATGGCTAGTGATTTTATTTCTTCTGTAATGCGTAGTATTCAAGAAAACAGCACCAAGCAACTGTTTGTTGTGTCTGTAATTGGCATACAGAGCTCAGCCAAATCAACATTGCTCAACTACTTGTTTGGATGTGGGTTTGCAACACGTGCAGGTCGTTGTACTAGGGGTTTGTATGCGTCGTATGTTGAAACGAATGACCTGGATATCCTTGTTTTAGACTCTGAAGGTCTAATGTCTGTTGAGGCAGGGAGTGGAGGTAAAGACTTTGACAACCAAGTTACCTTGATGGCTATGGCTTGTTCTCACGTTGTCATTATTAATCACAAAGGAGAGCTGTCTCGGGAGCTGCAAGATTTGCTAGAGGTTGCATTGTTTGCCATGAAGAACTTGGAGGTGGCAAAACTGCAGCCAGATATTTCTGTTGTATTGCGTGACCAAGCTGACCTTGATCACGACACGCTAACAGGACAGTTGATAAACATGAGAAAGAACTTGAATGAGAAAGCTGAAAAGCTACAACTTCAGGTGAGCACGTTTTTTAACCTAAATCCTGACTCAATGCACTTACTTCCACCAGCATACGAGACTGTCAAGGCTTCAGCTAAAGATATGAAAGTCCCAACAAAGATTTTTTCTGATGAAGTGTTAAGGCTACGTCAAAAGTTGTTTCAACTACAATCAAGTAGGCTCCACAGGACTGCCATACTAATAGAGGAATTTTCGTCTTTACAGCAGTGGCTCATACATGCACGGTCAGTTTGGAAGACTATCAGGCTGTATGGTATCAACCTACTCCAGTATGGTAACATGCAGGAAATAGAACAACGAAAGGAGATATCAGCTCTGTATAGTCATGTTGCTGACAGTGTGATCGACCATCCAGATAATGGCTTCCAGGCGTCTTGTCAACAGTTACTAAAGAGATTTGTTGATTGCTACCGACCTGAAGACATGGATGATGGAGTCACCAGGCAATTTCAAACCGAGCTAGATGGATTGGCACATGATGCAGAACAGAAGGCTTTTGCCAAGTTTAATGCTGCAGTTGAACCTGGAGGCTACACAATGCAGTTGACACGAGAGTTCACAAACAGTCTACGAAGTCGTGTGCTTGAAGTGTATCAGATGACACTGAGAGCGTGGAAGAAAAGAGAAGAATTATCACGTGATCGATTGAATGCTGTGAGGTTGAAGAAGGATTTGATTGAGGCATTGTATAGAGTATTTAATGACAGACGGCACAAAAAGGCAATGACTCAAGAAGAGCTGGATGTTGAGTTTGAAGTGATGTGGAACGATTTCATATCTGATGCAAGAGATCGCATTGAAAAAACAATGCTGCGTGAAGGTGATTTATTAAGAAAAATTAATGGGTTGATGAGCATTGAAATACACACTCGCCATGGAGAGGCCATCTTTGCTGTTCTAAATCCTCCCATGGGACCACTGCCAGATGCCAGATCTGTGTTAGTTGACAAGCCTGAAGATGAATGGCAAGACTACTTGAGAGTGAAAATGGCTTTGAAGAAAAAGATGCAGAACCTGTTGCAGAGCAGTTTAGAGGAAGCAAAACAGGAGTTAAGCAGGAAAGCTGCTTTTGCTGCAAAGCAAGAAGTTGTAACATTTTTTTCAAATGTGGCATCAGAGTTTGCAGAGGAAGAAGACAAGCAGACGTGGGACAGTGCAGGCATGGGATATCTGATGAACAAGGCAAATACTATGGTGCAGACCATCGAGACCACACTTGAGAGTCGGTTTGATGTGAAGCTGAGAGTTCCAGATTTTGCCAATGCAGTGCATGACTGTTTACGTTATAAGCTGTACTACTTGTACAGAGAGAAGCAACACAAAGAAGTTCAAGAGAAAATTGATGCTCTAAATATGACAAAAGATGATGTTCGAATTAGTGCACTCAGTCGATTAACTGACATGCAGAATGATGTGGGTAGGGCTGAAGGCTTGGCACGTGATGTGTTTGGTGACTTAGTTGATTGGTCACGCGACAGGACTCTTCAATATTCACTTCGTGCGAGAACTGAAATAAAGCGTCACATGTCGGATCCTGCTTCAGCAGCATGGCATGCATATGAAGAAAGTTTCCTCAAGTGTGACTGGTCGGCTGTGGTTCGTTACTGTAATAATGCTCAGAGCTTCCTGAAAGAGCTATTTGATGATCGTTTTGCAAAGATTGAAGCTGATATTCGCCTACATGAATTGAAGCAGATGAAGACACAAGTTGAAAGAAATCTGGACAAATTTTGCCAACTTGTTAATTGGTGGGGAGAGCAACCACTTGAAGGTGAGGATCACAGTTTGTCAACAAATGATCTCAAACAGTATGCATTAAGTCAAATTGGGGAGTCTGATGTTTCCACTTTGGATCCAAACTTCATTTCATTTCTTAGAAACCCAATTGAGGTTAGGAAACCATGTGACTTTGCTTCTGCTTTTGTAGCTCATGTTTACGACAACGTTCAAAAGAACTTCTTTTACAAGCTGATGGATGACTTTCTTCAGAGTGCAGTAAGAAGCATTAAACATGAACAGTGGGACAAAGTCCGAGGATGTAGTGAAGTTTGTCCTTGCTGCAATGCCAAGTGCATCCAACCGGCATCACATCTCCCTCAACTCAAACACAGATGTGCTTATCATATTTTACCGGCTTTTCACGGCAGTCGGTATGTGGACAGCTGTGCTCCAATTATTGACCCATGCACCACCGCTTGTGTTCAGAGAATGACATGGAAACGGCGACAGGATGACATCAGTCAACAGAAAAGAAGCATGAGAGACTTTTTTGAAGCATATTATCCTAACTGGACAATGCCTGATTTGTTACCTCCATCTCCTGACATCATCCATTTGAGAAAAGCATGGGTAAACTGTCGTAAGCCGTATCTGAGGAAGTTTAACATGGACGACAATACCTCTCAGTTCTGGGATGAATTGTACTTACAGGAAGATGCTCTACGATAAAAAGGTCACATAGTGAATGCAAGAGTCTCACTGTCTGTGTTTGGTAGCATGGTTGCACGAGAGTAGCATTTTATCTGTATTTTACTGTATGAGACATTTTAGCCAAATTTTATGTAATAGTGCAGACTGTATCTATTTGAGGATATGATGATGATCAAATTGGACTCCTGGTCGCATTGTCCTGTAGAGCTACAACAGCAGCAACAAATAACAATCTTCACTAGATTAATTATTTACATTGGAAGGATTATATATTGTATCCAAGGGCCATTTTAAAACTCGCGTCAACCCTACATGCATACATACAGGTAGCGTGACTACTTATATTAGTAGTCTTGCGTAGCCAGACTTTTTCGCTCTGGCGTGTCTGTGTGAATTTTAAATTAAGTACAGTGAACAGCTGCATGCATTGGCGAAATCATCACTGCAATAGCTGTCAATTTTCAATTTTAATTACAGTACTCATTATAATACTTTCTTTAAGCTCAAAGCACTTTGCCCTATTTATAGACAGTTCATAATGACCGTCTAGAAAGAGAACTAAAAAAGTTACGCAAAATGTGATACCCGTATGTATAGTTAATATCCTCATTTTCCGGCCGGCGTGAAACAGCTAACACATTTCGTAAAAACTGTGTTGGAGGAAGCTGGCAAATACATCACGTACTATTGATTCGGCTGTGTGCATTATTATTGCACATTGCTGATTGAGTTACCATCTCATTAAGTACTAGGTGCTTGCCTAATTAGGGGTGGGATCACTGCGCGAGATTACGTAGGCGGACTCAAGCTTTAGCACCGACGGCACACTGAGTAAGAGGCAAGGCATTCGTGATTGGGGAACGGTAGGAAATTGGCTTGTTGTGTAGCTAACGATCGCGAGTCGGTAGGCAGTACTTCATTTACGTAGCAACTGTCCGCTGCGGTGACCAATTGCTACCTATTGTTTTGCCGTCAGATTGTAGCAAATTGTCACACATTCGAAGGCCGTTCTTTTGTAAGTTTTGAGGCAATAAGGTGGCGCATAGTGATGAGCGCCATTCGTGTTTGCAAAATACTTGTACGGCTCTAGTGCTCTACGGTGTGACGAGTGGTGTGTACTAGACAAACACTGGGCATGTGTGGTGCTCACGCATGTCACGCGTGCTGCGAGGTGCACGCATTACCGACCTGTCCAGAAAAAAAGTTCGAAACTAACGTTTGCAGCGTTATTGAGTGCACTCGACAATAAAAATAGGTCGTTCGGCGTGGGTGTAGTGTAATTACAGCACGTGCTGTGCAGAATCTATAGTCATACGGGCTTTTAACAGGATTTTATTTTAGATCCCGTATTTTCAGCGCGGTAAATCCAAATCGAGCAACAATGTTGTCGTTCTTTCTGGCGACTGCCGCTTGCTTGCTGTACGTCTCTACGGTTAACGGTGCATCTGATCCAGAATATGATCATCAGAAGACGACGTACAAGGCGTCATTTGAGCCGATTAGCTGTCGCGACTCTGTCACGGCGTCGCCATTCTTTTCACCCGACAGCTCGATCGAGATGTACGTGCAGCTAATTGAGAGTGCAACAACTTCTATTGACTTATACACTCCAGGTGAGTGAGTATTTTCGAATGTTGCAGGCTGTCGTGATGTTGTGTTTGGTGATGTTTAGCAATGCATGTTGCTGTGCATGTAACAGTAAGGTTATAGTAATTAACACTAAAATGTAGTAGGCATGTTGCTGGTAACCTAAAAAAGCGTTACTAGAATACCGAATTATCTGTTTGTTAGTGTGTACACTAACAACAAGAAGAGAAATAGTGACCTGTTGGAGTACAAGACTGACTGTTCACAAGTGTGTTGTACAAGTGTATTGACTGAACTTGTCGATCTCAGTCTCTAAGTGAACATTAGTCGAACCAACATGTTTTAGTATGTCTTCTGTCTGACGAGAGATAACTTTAGCTAAGATATGCTTGTTTGATTATGAGTGGTGGCGACTTGTAAACCTTGTGAATTCACTCAAGTCAGCAGGTTTGTGGAATGAGAAACCATGCTGTGCATGAGCAGGTTAATATTTATTTTGGTGACTCATTTTATCAAATGGTTCTGCTGCAGACATACACATACATATCGGGTGCACATAAAATTTCATCTTACTCTTTCTACAGAGACAATGTAACTCACTTGAAGTTGTGCACATTCATTGTATTGTAAGGTTACACTAGAGTTTATCTCACACATACTCACGAAGTTTCTGTGGCATCTCACATTTTGCAATAATTAGTTTGTACACAGAACATATGACCATCATCCAAACTAGTCTATCATCTGTTTGGTACCGTTACCTTCTCAGAAGGTGAATATTTCTTTAATTTCTGGGAATTGTGCTTTAGATGAAGGTGAAGGTTCAAGTATTAGTTTTAGTAATTGTGTTGTCTTTTATAATTTATTTAATTAATTATTTATTTAATCATTGGGGCTTGTATGGATAAATCAATTATCTACTACTACTGTCATTGCCCTGCCCTAAATCAATAATTATTATCTACGATGACAATAATATGCAACCTTTTTTTCCAACGACTTAAGAATACAATTCTTACTTCTAAAGTACATTATTATGTTCTGGGCTGTCATAGGAATGTTCTGCATTCTTGCTAATTCTAACACTGTCTATGTCACTGTTACAGGTTTTTCAAGCTGGAGTCGATGTACTCCCTTTGAAGGGTGTACTGGATGCTCGTTAAGCAATATGCGCAATGAGTCATTCCCTGTATTTCCAGCATTGCTAAATGCTGTTCATGAAAAGAATGTCAAGGTTCGTATTATGACAAATGACTATGGACAGAAAACATGTCAAGACAAAATATCTCCTCTCGATTGGCTTTATCTTAATGGCATTGAAGTGAAGACATTTCGGTCAGTCACATTTATGCATTCCAAGGTGATGATTGTTGACAAAGGCAAAAAAACGTCTATATCATCTGTCAACTTCAGTTACACGTCATTTAATGAGAACCGAGAAGCAGGTGTCGTTATGTCTGAAGATTGCAAGGAGGCTGTGTCATTTGTGTTATCAGTGTTTGAATATGATTGGAACAAAGGAAGCACGTATTCTCCAACCAACACATACAGCAGTGCAGAGATAGAGTACATCACAAACTCAAGTTCTTTGCCTGTCCGCCTACCGACTCCTCGTCATATTCCAGATGCTTTCGTAACCATTGTTTCAAATGTCTCTAATGTGGAGCTGACTGCTCTTTATACCAGTCCAGACTATGCTCTTTCAGAACTTAACAAGACTTTGCAGTCTGTTAAAAAGAGTTTCCAACTTATGATTTATCAGATCACTGATTCACAACTCTGTAGCGCTATTGCCAACATGAAGTCAAATGGTATTGATGTCAAACTGTTAGTATCATCACACATCTTTTCTACTACAGACTGGAGAAGTGCACAGGCTTGTTACGGCATGCTTCATAAAAACGGGGTTGTCATACAGAAGACACCTTCTTACTACACATATTCACATCAGAAGTTTTGGATAGTAGACGGAGAAGAAGTTCATCTTAGCACAGGTAAAGTAAAACTAAAGAATATAAAGTAGAACTAAACTGCAACTGACAAATCAGAACCTAGATGTATGAAGTGGGACTAAACTGGAACTCAGGAACTATGAAGTACCAATCTATTTCATGTGACTACAAATTCTGTAACACTTACAACAGTCTATAATTGTCAATTAATGAAATTTTAATATTACACATGGACATATTTATTTGTTGCTCCAGGTTACAAGTTAGGTTCCCATCTAATTGTAGTAAGTCAGAAACAATTGCCTTCATGTAGCCGTTGCAGTTCTTTCTGTTGTTCATTTCAAAAAGGCCGGGGCAGCAATTGCAAACATGAATTAGAATGTTCTGGTAAAACTCTCATGAACGTTGGCAGTTTGTGATTAGCTGTTTGTCAGTACCGTACTCAATAGGGCATGTGAATTTAAAGTTGTGTTTGTTATGGCTCATAGCTGAAAGAGAGATGTTTTCACTGAAAGCAAAATCGTGTTGGTTGGACAACAAGAAACACAATATTTTTAATGCACCTCGTCTTTAACAATGCTGTTATACATATGCTAGTTAGGTCATAGCTCAATCAGTCTTTGTCACTTGACACACGGTGACTCAGCGTAACTAGACTTGTTGTATGGACGAAGACTTACATTTACTGGTAGTGTTGTTTCTATCTCAGTTTACTGCTGTTCTTGAGTTCTTTATGATCTTGTGATCTAAGTAAATGACCCAGCATTGTCTTAATCTAAAGACTTAAAGTCAGGAAGAGGGAAATTCACGTTTTACCTGTTATCTTAGTTTGCTATCACTTCACTGATTCGGTAGTGTGTGTGTGTGTGTGTGTGTGTGTGTGTGTGTGTGTGTGTGTGTGTGTGTGTGTGTGTGTGTGTGTGTGTGTGTGTGTATGCAGCTCATAGAAACCAGTTGGCGGGAATTTATTATGTAATTGTTTATGCTCAACAGTTATTTGCTGTTTGATAGGAAATTGGTCTCCAACTGACTACCCAGTTGGAAACGTATACCCACCATATGGAGCAACAGGTTGGCAAGATTCAAACAGAAACTTTATTGTGGGTATGAAAAGTTCACAAATAGTGAAAATCTTTGAGGGCGTGCTGGAAGGAGACTGGAAGAATGGAGTTCTTTGGAAACCATACCATTGACTTTCTAAACAGGGACTTCAGCTTGGTGGTTGTCTCTACTGTACCTTGTATTTGCTGATTAGCCCGTTCTTTGCCGGACAAATTAATTAGTTAATTAACAGTTACACAAATTCTCATTTAGTACACTCCAGTTATTCGGCGAAGGCAAGACAAAATCCTGAGTAGCCTGTTCCCCATCTGTGTGACCAAATCACGTCGAAAGTTGCGGCTATTTTGACATTCCCTGTTTGGATGTTGTCACTTCAAAACATTGCTGCCATTGTACAGAACAGGTGGGGTGAACGTGGCAGCTATTTGACACGCATACACAGGCAAACGAAGGTAGCTGTGTTTAATTGGAAAAAATCCTGCTTTTATCGATGTCGCTTATGCTACATAGTAATAAATGACACACTTTGTGACGGTGTGTACCGTTCGAGATCAGGAATGGGCATTTCAGATTCGGTTTAGATCCGAGACACCGTCACCATCTACCTTGATCAGATCAGCATGTGCAAGCAAATTGGCAGAGCTGCAACTTGCTGTTTTAGAGATATCCTTTTACACACAAGCTCGCACAGAGCTCTCCTTTATGTATATAGATTTTAGCTTAGCAGCAACAACTTATTTGTGTGCTTTAATTTAATATATATAATAATATATAATTTTCTTTTCTAATTAGAACAATCTATTAGCATATATGACACCTCCCCAACACTAAAGATAGCTACGTATATGTATATAATAGAGCTGCACTGCCAGTTTTGGGGTGGAGCCAATATTGATCCCTGTGCAACTAAAAAATACATTTGTATTGAGAAAGTGGCTTTTTTCCTAGTAAACGCAACAGCAAAAAAAGCAGCTCACACGCAATGCTGCTAAGACCATACAAAAAGCTAAAAAACCAACACTGGCAGATTCAGTCAGCAAAGCAATGTCGCAAACTAAAATGCGAATGCTCAATTAATCGTTTGTCATCACATTTTGAGTTTAAGGAGATAGCGGATGCGGCACTGACTTTCTTTGTATATGAGGTACTCGCTCTGACTGAAGTTGCTTGTGCTGTACGGAGGCTGCTGAAGAGGTTTCGTCTGTGGAACAGACACATCCTTGCCATCCAACTTCACTGAGGTGTCTTTTGTACGATCTACAGTTAATTAAATCAAAAATAAATTGTCATGATGTGTATCACATAATCATCGTGCTAAATTTTTTTAACCGGGTTCGGTTCGTCCCCGAGCAACAATTGAGTCAAAGCCAGAAGGAGGGGCAGTGAGCGACCAGTTGTCTTTTGTAATAGAATGCTCTTTACCAAGTGCAACCTGAGCAAGGAACATTATGCCAGTGTTGGCAGCAGTACGGACTGTGAACACAATGACAATTCATCAATAACATATCTGACAAACTCGCAAAAGTCTTACCATAACCGGCTGATTTGCTGTTTTCTGATGCAAAGTAAATTCCTTTTCCAACTCGACCTCCAGAATGTGGCATGATTCGTAGTCCTCCTTTCAGTATAGCGGCAACTACAGCTACGTTTGTGCCATGCCACAACAACTGGTGATTCTCTAGACCCTCGTATGGCTTGAAACGCTCAGCCTGTAAACACATCATGCGACTAAGTAAGTGAATGGCATCACATTTTTTACACAAATTGACTTACAGAACTTTCTCTGTCCACTTCAAATACATCTTGTATCTCCAGGGAACGCCACGTGGGACCAGTAGCAGCTGTGTAAGTTTTGATGATCTATGACACATGCACATATTCAGATAACTACCAGATATAATCCTCATACTAAAGGTTAGTTATTTCTCAACTCTACTGCTATTACTATGCTCATTGACTCTAAGCAACAAACAACAACGCAGCTGTCTTTGCCTTAACTTAATTAAATAATACTTATTGTGATTAAACATTCTGTAACTGAACCATACGTCAGTGCAATAGCAGCTGGAAGTAAAATGTCATTATTGCTACAACCCATAGAACCCAAACACACATCGTAAGTTGCGTGCTTGGAAGCTGAAATCATCTAGAGAGTGCCTGTATTTGCCAATTATTGCAAAATTAAATTTATTTTAAACTATTGTTAATTAGAGTCATTACCTCTGCCAGGAGGTTATGTTTTGTTGGCATTTGTTTGTTTGTTTGTGGCCAAGATTACTAAAATGTGATTTTGATAAATTTGATGGGATGATAGAACTTTGATGAAGGGAAGAATTGATTAGTTTCTGGGATTAATCTGAAGTAGGTCCCTTTTGAGGGGTCGGTTGGCTTCGCTTAGAACTTTCCAACAAGACAAGGAGATGACTTCCAATTTCGCTCCTGCACACCCATACCATCTCGGTTCAATGATTGATAAGACAAATTATGTCGATTAGTGGTAACACAAATGTCTTTTAAATAGTTGCCATGGAAACAAGGCATTATGAGGTAACAGGCCTTGGCGGAGGTAACAGGCCTTGGCGGAGGTTTGCACACTCCGAGTGCTGTCTAGTTAATTGTTATTTAGTTTGTCATAGGTGTAATGACAACCAACCTTGAACGTATCTGAGTTTGGGTCGACATGCTTGAGATGACATTTTAACAAGCCATAATTGATATCAATTGGATGGTCCACTTCATCACCCTGTCCCAATAGAAGTTTGAGCAATACAAAACAAATAACAAAAAAGAACGACAGTAACCTGAGCTACTTTCTTCTTCTCACTTTCAGACTCAAGCTCCTGTGCTAATTCAATGTCTGCAAGAACCTAATAGTAACACATGACACTTATCACTGCATCTGAGCCGTGATCAAACAAACAATTGCAAGCCAACCAAAAGCATGTCCATCTTTTGCCGAACGCCTTCCTCACTGTTAATCGTTGGTGGACGTTGTCTACCAAAACTGTGAGGAATCAGTGTGTAAAAGCGAGATGACAGCTCTCTCATACGATCACCAGATGTTGACTTCTTTTTAAGTTCTTTTTCCATTTCTTCAAGAACCTGTACCAAACCCACCTTCACTCACATACCTCAGATATACTTCAAGGCTAGTCTCGCGTAGCCAGACCCTTCTCGCCGGCAGGATGTAGGCAGGAAGGGTCTGGCTATGCTAGACTACTTCAAGGCAGGGTGTGTGACATTTCTGCAGCAATCTCATGTACACACAATAGGACAAGCAACAATCACCTCAAAGCCCTTGGCAATCTGTGATTTGCTTATCTTTCCCAATGGCATTTTCTTAGTATCTAGAAACAATTAACTAATATCACCTCATGAAGCAACACAACATCAAAGCAGTATGTAGTATATACCAAGTTCCATTTTCTCCATGGCCTCTTTGAACATGTCATGATCAAAAATCAACTTGATGAGACTTTGAGTGTGCTTGTCAAGTGTGCATGAGCGGACCTTCTTGGGGGCATCCGTTTTATCATCTAAAGCAGCCAACTTGGCAGCAGTACCCTATCAACACTGAAATCAGACTCAAGTATACGCTGTGTCCAAGAAGACACTGTCACAGCCTAGCAAAGAGACAGATGCGGATGGCAGAACAAAGAATTAATTAACAAATAAACACAAACGTAGATAAATAAACAGAAAACAGACGATAGTCAAGGTAGGAAGTGCAAAGTAAGAGTAAAGAAAGAGAACCCAAATCAAACAAGACAAGCAAGCACAACTCATGAACTGGTAGTCAAACAGACATACTATGGTATACAGTGTATACATAAAATTGGCAATAACAACCATACGAGCCAAAACAATTATAAACAACATGATAAACTATTGATACCCCGTCATCTTCATCTTCGTCATCCATTTCAATGAGAGTGTATTTGCCAGGTGCGGGAGTGAATTTGTGTCTTGCTGACCAGTCATTCTTTGTCTTGTCTTTGAATTTTTTCTCAAACTCTTTGACTGCTTTGTTCAAATCTCCAAATGCTTCTTTCATTGCATTCTGTCCAGACTCTCCAACACGACCCCATCTGTTCCAAACATAATATGATCCAAGACAGTTAATCAGTTGAATAACATAGTATTTGTTGTTGTTATGGCCAATGTTGGTCTGGTTCAGCATACAGTCATAGTCGTCAACTACAGCTGCTTGTGCTCTGGAAGCCAGATAGCAATGTTGGTCAATCTTGGCAGTTCTCTTCTTTTTGGTTTCCTTGAGCTGTGCCATTTTCTTAGATGCTTCCGATCTGCATAAAACCTTCATGTTAATTAACGTAACAAGCACAATACAAATGCTACAATAATAACTATTAGAACTCGTTAGTTTACTTTTGTCAATCCATAATTATTTCAATTTTGCAAATAATCTTTAATGATGCTTAATTATGTAAGTATAGACTCCTTAGAGTCAGCAGGTGTCTTGACAACATTACACATACCCTACTCAAATTAAATATTTTAATAATATTGCTTTCAAACATTTGTGTTAAAGAAACTTCAAACAATATTTTTCTGCACTTGAAACATAGCCAGCTACAACCAAAGTGTAGTAAAGTCGCGTGTCACTTATCCGACCCCCTTGGGACAGGACCCCTGTTGGACAAGTGGATATGTTAGATAACTAAAGATGTTATGAACTCAACTATTGTTCATATTATACAGCAATTTTTCCACATTAGGTATACTGAATGTAGATGTGAATTTAAAGGAACCAAATGTCTTATTGATCTAGAGATAAAAATTATTCTTTTCATGATTGATTGTAAATTTATACAATATGTAATATGCGTTATCTGTCATATCATCAGTCATATCATACATCTGTCATCATCACTCACATGGCAAGCTTGACCTGTTCAATATGGATGTGTGGGATAAGTGACACGCGACTGTACTACTGAGTAAACACTGTTGCTACAGTGTACCTAGTCATACATCATAAACAAATAAACTTGAAGCATTTCAAAGTTTTGTTCTAAACAGTCTTTCTGATAGTGGCAAGCAGGGCTTCAACTGCCAGCCTACACATGGCCAATTGATATTCTGGTAAAACCGTTACTCTATTATATTATCTATATTATCTACTGAGAACCAAAAGATAAATCTTTTTTCAAAGTTTCAACTTTAAAGCAGTAAATTAAATGCTTTATACATTACTAAAACGCTTCTTCGGAGCAAGTGATAAACGTGATTAGGAGATTAGGGAGGAGACACTAAAATGAGCAAAGTTAATTAACAAGTACCACCTAGGGTCTATCTAAAAATGTCGAGAACCACTATAGACTATCAGATAGCCATGTAGAACAAGCCGTAGAGATATTAATTATTAAATTATAGTTCTCTTCCTATACTTTCGGGTGGGTTGCGGGTATGTAAGCGGTGTCATCAAACTTTGGATCTAGCCCCACCTAATCACGTGAACGAATCACGTGGGGACCGTACTTCCCGCTCATTCTTTGAACGGTAGACATGTACAATTTGTCACGTTGTAAAAGCTGCAAAAGTACTTAATTCACAATACACGCTTATTAGCTAATACAGGGAAACATTGCAGACATCGGTCACACGAGCTGCATCTTACCGTTGGTCTTTCTCCTCCACTTTCTTCTTTTCAGGTTTGGATTTCTTAGCTGAAGGCTCTTCAGCAGCGTCTGTTTCATCGTCTCCCATCGCGTCTTTCAATCTCTTCACTAGATCAGCCTTCTTTCCGCTCGTCTCGAGACCTCGTTTTGCAAGCTCTGCCTTCAACCCTGCTACTGTCATCTTGGATGCGTCTACGTCTGTTGCGGCCGCAGAACTATCTTCGTCTGCCTTCTTAGTGCGTTTCCTTGATGGCATCGTTCTTTCTCAGTAGTTACAACGTGTAGTCGTACTCAAAACGCACATGTACTTAAGAGACTTGATAACGCACGTTAACACGTCTTTCGAAAATAGTCTACTACGCACGTTAGCACGTCTTTCGGAAATGACTACGTACGGTTACGTCACATTCAGTCTGGTTAGCGTACGCAACGAAGTAAACATGTCGGGTGTGTCGCACTTCCGAGCGTTCATTTCTAAAGCAAATGATACTGGCAAAGAACAGAAAACTTCTCGAAAAGGTATTTTGTAAATTGTTTATGTAGGCTACATGAACTAACGAATTTACATCAAATGTATAACCACGCCCATAATAGTAAATAAGCTAAAAACTAGCTGCTAGCAGTTAGAAATGCATGATACACTGATTTGACTGTGAGGGGCTAGGAGGTAGGTGAGTATATGTTATGATGACTTTCGGTATGACTACGGAGTTTCTATTTTATTGTAGGAAATAGACGACATGTGAAGTCATCATCATCTCTCATACCTCTACATGAAATGACTTTTTACTCTCTCCTTGACGATTTCTCTGAACGCACGTGGTTGCACTACTCCGCATTTGGAATTGTGCAGATCTGTGCAACGGCTGAACTGCTCATCGCTCTAGTCATGTTTCGTGACAACGCAGCCGTTGCTATCACCAGGATTCTACTTCGTGTTTTGCTTCCTCAGTGTCTTTGGTGTGTGTTTGCACGTGCTGGCCAAAGGACATACTGTTACCATGATGACTGTCCTATTTTGTCTTGCAAAAGCTTTGTTGAAAATGATCAAATGAGTCGAAATAAAGAACTAAACATTGATTTTGTTTTGGCTTGCTGTTTTCCTGCTTTTGCCTTTCTGTATTTACTGAGACTTGTTTACACTGGTCGAGGATTAGAGGAACTGGGAAATGAATATTATGTTGTGATAATCGGAAGTCTCGTGATCCAAACATTTTTTGTTAATGTTGTTTTGGCTCTGTTGTACTTTGAATCTCAAGATATAGTGCTCAATCATTCTTGCCTTGATGTGGTGAAGACGAGATGGTCGGTACTAAAAGGAACTGTAGTCGCACTGACATCAGGTATCAGTCTAACAGCAGCAGTCAGAACACTACAGAATATTCAAATGATGAAAACACACTCTTTCTGGCCTGTTGCCATCGGCACGTTTGTTGTTGTTACAGCTACAAGTAGGAGTCGTATGCTTCGAACAATGTCTGTAATTGTATCTGCAATGGGAATTGTGAGGATTGACATGGTAACCAGTATAATACCCCATCTCCAGTTTATATGGTTTATGGGTCTGTCTGGTCTGCTGTTTAACGTTGTGTTTGGAGGAACAGCAATCAAGTGGTACCCGAGAACAAAACTGGTTGTCGGCATGGCTCTGACTCTTTCAACTGCAGTTGTATTGGTGCTTGAAATCAGTGTCTTTCCGATATCTAAAGAATTCTCTGGTCTCACATTGGTTATTCTTTCACTTGGTCTTTTGGGACATTTGGCTATTGGCAGAGAGTTCATGTAGGATTATTGGATAATGGCATCTTTATATGCAGCATCGACAAGCTCAAGACTTACGAGTAAGGTGATCATTTGTTTGCAATACACTTTGTAGTTTAGCATATCGGCTACTTTCTTTCGAAACTACTTAGCGCTTTGATTAAAACAATTCATTACAGTTTGTGAAATGCAAATAATTACGTAGCAAAAACAAGCTCTACCAAACTTCCTATCAGAAATACTGCTACAACAAAAAGTAGTCTCTTCCTACGAATATGTTTCACAAAATGACAGGGAAAAGGGCAGTCCTTGGTGACGACCATGAGACGATAATGTAACACAAGGACAAACGTTAGTTTGATTGATAGAAGCCTGAATAATATCAGGTAAATATTTCCATAGGGAATAGCAGTCACTGAATGTCTAGCCAGTGCCAGAAACGAAATGGTGCTGCATACCAGTCCTGTCAATTTCATCCATCTTGATGGACAACTAGATAGTGCCTCAGTGAACAGTAACAGTGCAATTGCAATGATGTCCATAACTGTTCTCCACTGGTAATTGTAAAGACAATAGAAAATCATATAAATTTGAACCACACTTGCAACAGTAAGAATCTGAAGACAAATCTTTGACGCTGTTCCAACTTCAGTTCCCAGTTTTTCCCAACTGTTTTGCATTCCTGGACCACAAGCAGATGGTGATATGCGACTACCAGCAGTTTCTGCAGGTGTACTGTGAGCTGCTTGTTCATAGATATCAATTAATATTCTGTACTGGAGGTGGTACATAGACACAGCAATTTGACAAAAGACAATCGTACCAATGATTGTTACAGCATCAATTAGAACACACAGCGTGCATATACTCAGACTGGCTGATGATTGATCATACCATGGAATAGAAAATAGACCTTGAGTGAATAGCATAGCTCCCATCACAGCAATATGAAGCAGAGGGAGAACCAAGAAGTGTATATCTGAAGATGATAAATAGCCTTTTAAAGCATGTAACACATCTTTATCGTCAAGATGTGATTTCTTCTTTAGTAGCCCTCTCTTAATCATGTATTCCCTGACATGTACAATGTCGTCTGATGACAGGGAGTCAGACAGCTTCAAGGAATTCAGCCTATACACACTTCGTCTAAGGCACCACATGCTAGCAATGCCAGCAATTATCTTTAGAAAGACTGGAAACATTCCCTTTAATATTAATGTTAACTGCTGTTGTTGCTCTGGACTTGAGGATAAGGTGGACATTGTCTTGTCAATCTCCAGGAAAAAGCTAATAAAAACAACAACCAGCCAAATACATAAAAACTGATTAGAGGTCAACCAAGTTGTCCATTTCAAATGAAATACCAAGAGGTGAACAGACTTATCCACATCGTTTGTAACATCCGGCACAGGTTTGCGGATGTTTGACTTCAAAGCTGTCCTTTGCCTGACTGTTTCAGAACCACCAGAGCTACAAATAGTATTTATAGTACTAGACTCTCCAATAGCAACAGGTTGTGATTGTCTCCATTCCTGTGAACTTTGGAAAACATCACCATCAGCAGTCTGACCAACAATCTCAACATTCTGATGTTCACCAAAGTCGTCAATCCAATCCTGAATATGCTCCCAAGCAACTGTATTTCCATCTGGATTAGTAGTGTCCAGTTTAAGTACAGTTAGATGATTACAGTATTGATGAACATAGTTGCTGTGAGTAAATGTGATCGGCATAAGAACACTCTTGTCATTGTTGCTGAGAGAAAAAGTGATTAGCAGTTGACGCATATGGTCAAGATTTTTTGACTGCAAGTTGGGCATTGGAAATATGAAGTGCATTAAACAGTGTTCAATGACATGCTGAAAGCATTCCAGCCAAGGAACTCCACTTTGTAATTGGCTCGCTGTTGTGCACTTCCACCCCATGCTGGCCAGTTTAGGCTCAAACACTTCGTTGTAAAATTTCTCATCGTCACGATTTTCTGGATCATACAGAACGAATGCTCTCACATCACCTTTAATGATGACATAAAACAGTCAATTTTATGTACCAAAATGAAAGCCTTATGACAATAATAATAATAATTAATTAATTAAGTTAAGCTATAACACACATAACATGCAATATTAATGAGGGTGGATAACAGCATTTATCCGTATCACACATGCATGTGTATAGACGTCATTCCAGTTGTATCAAACCTATATAGTGTTTTCTTGACGAATTTCAATTGCCCATAAAGGGCGTGTCCAACAGAAGTGACGGTCTTAGCTAATCCGAAAGCTTATTTACAACTCTGGTGTTCTCACCGTATTGAGACGATAATCTCGTGCCTTTCACACTGTCTGCAATTCGCACTTCATCCGAAGTCGACCTCGTGAGAGAATCTGACAGTGAATCCGACGAGACGGAAGACATAGCAAGTGCCAGACTATTTCAAAAACGCCACTTACTATCCTCCTCCTGTTACTATACAACCGAACATGTACTGTATACGTACATCTCTCACGAGCAGAGTTTGGCACACATGTTTGCGGCAGGTTGATATCAATGTCCAGAGAACTTTGCTGTAACGCACGCTAACTCACGTGACACTCACAGAAATGGCATGCACGTGCACCAGACGGCATAATGTCAGCAAACCTGTCTGCACAGTGTACAGTACCTAATCCATTTCGCGCGAAACTAAAAACCAGTATTTCCACTTGTTTTCACGCGAAGAACAAACTTTCAGTACATATTATGATTATCACACTTGTAGTCTAACAAGTCAAGGTGTCTGCAGTAGAAGAGCTGAGTCATTAGAGTAGCGTATTTGAAAATCGTCTGTGTAAGTGTCTCCTAGTATAGGAGTCACAACATTTGACCTGCACATGCATTATCCTACACTATTAGAGTCTAGGTTGTGATCAAGTGCCCTTTTTGATAAACAATGAGTGTTGGAAAGGATCCTGCCATGCGCTGTCTAGAGACCAATTGCACTTTCCACTGTACACGTCTGTTGCAGCTTAGAAAGCAAGCACATGGGGTGAAAATAACCAAGGAATGCACCACCTTCAAAACCTTTTCTGGTTTGTTTCCTACAACAGTACAATTTTATCAATTTGTGTGATTGTGACTGATAGTAATCTTAAGTTAAACATTCCTGTTTCCTCTAAAACAAATAGCCTCGTGTGTGTGTGTGTGTGTGTGTGTGTGTGTGTGTGTGTGTGTGTGTGTGTGTGTGTGTGTGTGTGTGTGTGTGTGTGTGTGTGTGTGTGTGTGTGGACTAAGGTGTGTACACATGCATATGTACTGTAGTATATCAATTGTACTCTATCAATATATGGATGTACGTATGCATATGCATGTATATGTCCACTCTTCAGATATGCACAGCAATGATGTCTTTACAGAAGACTGCATACAGGTCTAGCTACAGCCTCGATAGGTCTTTAAAGATAATGTACATTACATTCAATCACACCAGCATACCACTGCTGCATATCTGCCTGTGTATAATGCTTATGCGTACTATTCCGATTCTTTATATTGTTATGGTCTCACACCTGTTCAATTGTACACTCTTGATAATTGTGTATAACCTACCAATATGTTATAGCTATATCATTTTGTTAACAGATTTCAAACTATGATAAGAAAAACTTGAAAGAGATCATCAATCTTCAATTGTCAAATCAAGTGGTTCCAAGAGAACCAAGGCTAATACTATTCATTGTTACTCATGCAATAGATCTGGTTCTCATGTCAGCAAGAGCAGAGGAAAGAGGCAAATTAAATCACATGAAACTTCAAAAATAGGACATCATTGCATTGCACAGCTCAGTGTTACATATATATATATAATATATATATATAAGTATTGGATAAGTTTGGTGATCATCTTCTTGGTTGCCGGAAGA
Organism: Corticium candelabrum; assembly: GCF_963422355.1. Lineage (NCBI taxonomy): Eukaryota > Metazoa > Porifera > Homoscleromorpha > Homosclerophorida > Plakinidae > Corticium > Corticium candelabrum. Next base: position 11,079,693 of record NC_085085.1, read on the forward strand.
TTTCTTTACGTTCTAGACATCATGATGCTTTGAAAGATGTCATTTTTCAAGCTTTGCTAGTACACAATAAAGGAACCCGACGCGAACAAAGATCTTCTTCAGAGAACTATAGTCGACCTGGCGATATCTATCATCCAAACTTTTTGTTTGGCCGTCCGGCTTATTTTGATGTAACCGTGTGTAATTCATTCCAGCAAAGATTTGTGTTGCATTCAGCAAGCAATACCGGTTTTGCAGCTTTAGAAGGAGAAATTTCAAAGTGAATGAAGTACGACACCGAAGTGTTTTCATCTGGTGCTCTCTTCTTTCCACTTGCAGTTGAATCATTTGGGTCATGGTCGGATGTCAGCTTGGATATATTGAAGACTATAGCATCTAAAACGTTTCTGTTAATACTATTCCTTTTAGTCAGTCTTTAAATAATTTGTTGCAGCAATTGTCAGTCAAGTTGTGGTCGTATAATGCACGCATGATTCTCAGTAGATTGCTGTTAGACAATAATGACAGTAATTTTAGTTCATGGGATTTGCCTGTATCGTAGATTGCTTGTATTGAAATATATATTTGGCTATATATAGTATATATATATACATATATATATATATATATATATATATATATATATATATATATATACACTTAAATCAATTCATTTTGCAAGCAAATACATTTAGCAATCTGAAGCCAAACTGTTTTCACAATCAATTTAATTTGGCAAAACTGACATTGCCTGTGACTGCTATTCAAGGACTTCGATACGAAATGCCTTGTTCAGTCATAGAGGCATGATATCAATATCGTCAGCTATAACCACAGTTACGATCATCACTGACTACTGAGAATGTCTCACAAACCCACTTTGTTTTGCACGTGTTTTGTCGTAGAAAGCCAAACACAACACCTATGCACAAACAACCCCATGGTTTTAACACATTCAGTATACTAATATGTTGATGTTGACTGTCTGTAAGTTGTCGATAACAACTTCAGCAAGTTATTAACTTGGAAAATTCACCAGTCCTGGCAAAATTTACGAAATTCAAAACTATTTCATTTACAGTATTAATTCTGTCATGACATATTATTTATATGTACTACTCATTTTGTGATTTCAATTGTACAGGCACCATAACAAAGTCCACAATAGAGCATACAACATATGACAAAATCATTGAGGTAATTAACACACTATAAGAATACCAATAAGTCATTGTTGTACATGTGCCTATGCTAGGGTGTTCTGAACAAGAACATACTGCCATGTCCTGGAACAGTAGTACGTATACCAGAGAGGGCCATTCAAAGTCCAATTAAAAAGAAGCTAGGAATGTGGGCGATTCACATTGACAGATTTCTAGCTTCTGAGGGCAGACAACAATCTGCAGTAAAAAAGATGGTAACTGCCTCTTCAGAGCTATGTCAAAACAAATCTTTGGGACAGATACCCTTCACCACCAGCTTAGGGAATTTCTTGCAAGTGTCATAGTGCTTAACCGTGACAGATACCAACAATTTTATATTCCTTCTGAAACAGCAACAGTTCAACAACACCAAAAATCCATTCATTAACTAGGAGTGTGGGGAACACAGGTTGAAATTCAGGCAGCGAGTGACGGCTACCAAATGCCTGTGTATGTGTGCTCTCCCCATCCCACAACTAGACAAATCAGGTGGCTATGTTTCAAGCCATCCTACAGTCCTCAAGTACCGGACACATCACAACTGCCACAGCTGTCTCTGTTGTACACCAATGGTCATATTGAAATAGCACACACTGGTTGTCATTATGACAGCATATGCACTAATAACGGGCAAACTTTACAGTTTTCTGAGCTGCCAGATGAGGACAAAGAATATGAGGTCTGTAGGATCAGTGACAATGAAACCAATAGTGACAGTGTTTAACGAAGCCACTTCCATACCTGCAGAACAGATTCTGCTACAAAGAATCTAAAGATGTAGTTACTTGGCAACGTTTGTAAGGTTTTTCAATACTCAATAATCAGAGACTAATTATAGTTTGTAGCCCTGGTACACTGTTTGTAGCATCCCGCTAAGACAAAGTTGTTGCTTAACACAGAAGCACTGATACTGTAACCTGGTTACTCCACGAGGTGTGAAATTCACCTCATTCTTATGAGTAATGAAACAGTCTCTTCTTGAATCTTGTGAACACATGTGTTGTAATTGAAAGCACAACAATTGCATAACAAATTGGAATTAGAAAAAGACAGTTCTTAGGCAGATAGAATTAGGTGGCCAAATTTATAGAGTAAAAAATTAAGCAACAAAAGTCGGCGTGTGACATCTACCCAAGATATAGTTGATGGTTAATATTGGCACCAATGACACTGGAGTGCTACAAGCTGTAGCAGAATCTGAGATTACAAGCATACTGTGTGCATACTGTATGCATGTAGACTACATAGTAGATTTCACCTGGACTTTAATTGATGGCTGTTGGGAATTTTCTGTAACTGTATGGTAGTTACATGTTTGGGACTGGGACCAGTAAGATAACTAGCTTGGGAAAGTTTTGGGTATGACAGTGGGTATATATAGAATAGCTATCTAAAGATACACTATTGCTATTGCGTGTCTATAGCTATGAACTAATTAATTAACCCACCTTCCCATGCACCACTTCATTGCCATAGTACAATTATATGGTACAATATTTAAACGTAATATTTAAACAAACACACACAAGTATTCTCTAGTGATGCACACGTAGCCAATCACTCCTTTTATACAACTACACACACACACACACACACACACACACACACACACACACACGCACACACGCACACACACACACACACACACACACACACGCACACTCTCACACACACACCACACACACACACGCACACACACACACACACCACACACACACACACACACACACACACACACACACACACACACACACACACACGCGCGCGCACACACACACACACACACACACACACACACACACACCACGCCACACCACACACACGCACACACACACGAGCACACTTCGTGTACCTTCATCCAAGTTGTGTGCAATCGAAATCTCTTCTAGTTCGCATCACGACCAAACGAGCCCCAGTCCTCAAGCAGCAAGCTTCGTTTTACACTCAATCACAGATGAGGGAGTCAGCACGCTACCACCGATCAAGCCGAAAACTAAAGTCACGTGCACATTGTAGATGTGTCACGCGAAGCAATAACTCTTGCTAGCGTGCGCTACAAAAAAGTTCTCTGTCTTTAGCCGCAAGTCAGGCGGCCAGCGGTTTACGAAGTCAGCGGTTTCCTCCTGATCGCTCGAGTGCACGCATGAGATGGAAGACAGACAGGAGAGACTCAAGACTCCGGACGATTTACTCAAACTAACTCATCATCTAGATACGTTATTGGCCATCGATTATCATCGAACTAACATTGAGGTGTGTAGAAATACTGTTGTTTTCAAATTGGATGTAGAGTACTCTGTTGTATGTGTAGTGCCGTAAGAACTGCAAAGTGACGTTTGGTCAATTAATATTTTATAAAATTAATTGGCGTAAAGCTTCATGGCTAAAATGTCTATACGTGACAGAATACAAACGTAGATCACATATTCTACTATGTAATGGCCATTTGTAGTCCTGATGTAACGTGGATGTGTAAAGCTACATTTGTGGTTGCATGCCATCAACATTGGACAATTTTAAAATTTAAATTTGATTGACTAGGAACAATGTCATCATGTTATTAAGTTAAGTTAAGTAGTCTAGATTTATGTTATGTATATGTTATGAATTGCTGTACTGCAGGAGACAACGCAGTTGGTGTGTGGTGTATGCGACTCTGTGTCTTTGGATGATCATCTTCTGTTGTCGAAGTGTTTGCTGCTGATTTCGAAAGCATTTGGAAGAGTTGAGGTGATGATAGTAGATCACACGTGTTGTACTTTGTTATATATATATATATATATATATATATATATATATATATATATATATTCACTAGTAAGTGGTCTACCTGTGTTTTCACTCTTGCTCCCTCAGCTAGGAGTAATGTTGTAGCTGGGCTAGTAGAGGAGGGGTTCACAAAACAACAAAATATTGTGTATGTACACGTTTGTACACATTTGTATGTGTATATTCACGCATGTCAAGAGATTTTCGTCACAAATCTAACTGAGATGTCATCAAACTGTCGGTGTCGTTTAAAGTAATTATGCATGTATTAGATTACAACTTACAACCGATTAACTGAGTTATTCAATGTCTAAAGAAATGATCGACTTGTCATGAAGTATTACGAATTTAGACATCAATTTGCTTTCATGCACATTAATTGCGACTTATTGCAATTGTTGTTTTACATGATCACATATTCTGTAACACCATTCATTAAATTTGTTTGTCATCGTCCAATGGCAAGATTTAGGAGACATGGATTCAGTTCGATATGCAGTTCTAGAACTGAAAATGAGGGCATGTTGGAACTGTTGGAACTGACAGAACCAGAACTAATTCAAACGAAAAATCTGCTTTGTGAACCAGAACTGCTAACGGAATCAATGTCAACGTCTACTAAGGCTTCATCAGCTACTGATCCACCGACTACCAGAGCGACTTCAGCTAACAGCACCTCTTGTTGCAATCAACCTTGTGATGGATGCCAATCTTCCTCAAAAAGAGAGCAACAGAGCGTACGAAAATAACAGTACAGTACCTGTCGTCTGCAAATAGTGCACCATTACTCTTCCGCGACTTTTTCAGAAAAGGAGAGTGTTAGTTGTAGCCTCGAAGTTCCAGACCAGAGAGCACGCTGTCAGTTCTAGCAGTTCCAGCTTCTTGGACGGAACTGTCGGAATCAGTTCAAACAGTTCCAAAACTATATCAAACGCGAGTTTTAGCTGTTCTGGAACTGCAAATCGAGCGGTTGTCACTCTGGTTATTCCAACAGGAAAACGATTGCTTTCATGTTGGTTAGTGCGAATGGTATGGTTCAGTTGTTGATTTCCAACAAAATCCTGTGATTTGCAAGCATGAGTTTGACTGTTCTGTGAATAGCTTTGTCATGAACGTTGGCTGTCTGTTTATTGTCTGCGGTTACCATGTATGAGTTGACCAAACGCAAATATGAATTTTGGACCAATTTGATGTGATTGTGTGACACGTTCTAAACAGACACAATAGATACCCACCTACCTAACCATGCAGACCGGAAGTGCTCCAGGCCATTTTAGTTTCTACTTATGCAGTCACATACCATTTACAAAGTCGTTTCTAATGGCTCATTGCTGACACTAACATTATTTGATTCAGGGCACAAAAACTAAATTTTATAAAAGTTTTCTCTCCTCCCACTCTTTCCCATCTCGTGCAGAAAGGTAGTCTGGGGTACCGAGACCAATCTGTACACGTACGGTACTACCATTATGATTGATATTAAAATATAAAGATTGTTGGCGAGTTGAAAGTTTTACTAAGAACTTTGCCTTAACAGACACTTGCAGGCAATTGTTTGAACAGTTTGATTTTCTGATATTAAGCAGTAGTAGAGTGCTGATAGGGTCATTTTCAGTACACGTGTACTGTGAAAGTGACAGAGTGGTGAATCCAATATTATCACTTACTCTATGATTGTTGTGTCGCAGTGGCTATCTTACAAAATGCAAATGGTTTATCTACAAGGTCTAATTCCAAACATGAATTACACTGTTCTGGTAACTTTCTCATAAACGTTTGGCAGTTGCAATTGACAATTTGTTCATTGTCTGTGGTATGCGACCAAATGCAAATACTGCTTTGTGATTGGACTGCACCAAAAAGGGCTGACACATTCTTGAAGCATGCAAGGCAGCACCTGGTCACACATCCACACATCTACACATCCATGTACATTGTCATGCAGATAGGAAATAAGTCAAGCATTTTGAGTACGCTACTTGCTAAGTCGCGTGACTTTTACAAAGTCTCGTTTTCTTATGGCTCATAGCTGAAATAATGGAGTGAAGATAGAAGATCTTTGTAACGAAGTTAGACACCAACATTTTTTGCGTTTAGCTAAAAAATGTGCAACTAGACTTGGATGACAATATGCAATAATAGGTATCACATAACAGTATGCAAGGCAATAGGGTATTATACACTGTCTTTGTCTATGTACTAGTATTTTGTTTCTGTTGCTTAGTGGTGCATGTTTGATGTACTTTTTGTTTGATGTATTTTAATTGTTTGTATATCAATACAGGTTGGGTTTGTATCTTCTATTCAAAGCCTAGTGGACTTCACAATTACTGCTTTTCAACAAGACAAGGCTTGGTTAATAGATGACTCGCTGTTTGCTCTAAGAGCAGTGCTTTGTGCTAGCAACACCATCAGCGAATCAGTTAGCTTTACATGTAGTCTTGTGGTTAATGGGTTTTGGTTGACATCTGTTGTTTTTCAAGCATGTTGAGCAGCTGATAGGTGACAGAGGCATTTTGTTGTCTTTTCTGTCTGAAGGTGAATTGAATTCGAATCAGTTGAAGGTGGCTGTGCAATGTGTTGGTTACACGTGCTGTCCGAGGTAGATAATCCAGTGCAGGCGGTGTAATTGTTGCATTTTACTTGGATTTGTGGCTACATACATAGTACATGCACACACATCCACGTGTACACATACTAGCATGCACACACACACACACACACACACACGCAGCACGCTCAGCATCACCACAATCACTGCCATCTCTAATGCTACACCAGCAAGTTGGAACTAACAATTAATAATGTTTAATGTTATAGAGAGTCGCTGGTTCTGAGAGAGGCGTGTGTTTTGTCTGCATTGCGCTGTTTGCTTCGTATACTTCAGTCTCCTCCTTTGTGTGTGGCTAGTGACGCATCTCAGAAATGCAAATTGTTCAGTGCATGTCTGAAGGCACTGAGAAATGTTGTTGCAGCAAACCGGGCTCTAGCGGTCAGTAATGCTGCTACTTTGTTGGCAACATTAAAGGTGATGTTCAGTATGTGAAAGTTGCTATTGGTCAGATGGAACTAAGGCCGTGTTTCCACTAGCTGCACCTTAAACTAGTTTAGCTAAATGCGTTTAAAACTAAACCAGTTCAAGAAAGCGACTGTTTTCACTAGGAACTTGCACATCCGGGATGTGCTAAACAAACCGTCTAGGAACGCATTAATTTGAAGTATTGAGCTGGTCTGTCACCAAGTCAGGGCAACTGTTGGTTGTTACTGATTCAGCATCTGCTAGTAGGAATTTGCACGAGGATGACCAAGGACACCGTCTTCTCTCTCTCTGTAGCTGCTGATTTCTTTCCCCTAGCTAACGACCCTTACATCTTCTAGGGCAATCCTATCCTGACAAAATAGTCACTATCATCAAAACAGTGTTGTCAGAAGCCATCTAAACAAGCACGCTACTGTCACGTGACAGTTAAACCTAAATCACTTTGCTAAACCTACTTCGAAGTAGGTATAAGAAAGCGGTTTAGGTTTAACATATAACTGGTTTAGTGCATGTGGAAACAGATCAATTCTTAAACCAGTTTAGCTTAAACCACTTGTTAAACCGGTTTAGGCACTAGTGGAAACGCGCCCTAAGAAGGGTTTTATACACAATGTTAGGTTTATGCTTTTTTCTCTCCTTCAAATCTTGCTAATCCAGTGAGCTTTCAACCCCATCTTGTTTCTGAGTTGTTTGTTCCCTCTTCTACTGCAGCAGGTTCAATTTATTGTGAGCACACGTTTTTGTGTGTTTATGTTTATGCGTTTGTGTCATGCAGTTCGTAGTGAAAGGAAAGCTCACGCTGCGTGTCCTCCAGCTGCAAGAGCAAACAAGAAAAGAAGGAGTGCCAAGTCTCGTGCTAAAGCAAACGAGAGTGGAAGAGGTGGTGGATATCGTGGGATTGTTAGAAGGTCCGCTGGTGATAGTTGTGCTATGGCATCAAGTGCAAGCAGTGGGAAATTGAGTCAGCAACACTCAGACAGAGAAATGGCAATGTTGTCATCTCAGTTGGCAGCATTGCCACTGTCTCAGTCAGTTGCTTTGACAAATCAAGATTCTTCAACTTCACAGTCGACGTTTTCTTCGTTGAAGACCGGCACTCAGCATCAATGGGTTGTAACTTCCAGCAGTTCTGAGTCTGAACTATCTGACTCCGAATCAGCTCAGAAGCAAAGAGAAAGGTGTACATTTGTTGTTGCTGTTGCTGATGTTATTGTTTCTGTATTTGTTCTCTGTTTCCTTGTTTGCTTCTGATGCTAAAGGTAGTAAAGTGTTGGTTTTTGTAAATCCAGTTTTTTGTATGTGGAAGCGTTTATGTGTTGCAATACCATTACAATAGACAAGCAAGCAGGAGTACACCCATTGTACTGTAGTTACCTTGTTTGTGGATATCATAGGTGTAGCAGGGGGGGGGGGGAGGGAGGGCAGAGGAGCACGTGCCCCTCCACTATTTTGGCTAAGTTTGAATTTGACAAAGATGTATTCAACTTTAGCTGTGCGTGTACCCGTCGAGCGACCTGCTAATATTTGGGAATGACAGACGCGGAAACTGGTAACATTGCCATGACATACTGAACACTAGTAGTAATGTTATGTTACTGTTTCTTGCTGTGTAGCATGCATATATACGATTAATTAATAACACATTTAGCCTTGTTGCCAATGCAGCCCCCTAGGCAAATGTGTCCCCTCAACCAAATCTAGGTTTTCATTGTGGTGATATTAGGCAAGCAACTTACAGGAAAGAGTCAACAATGACGGTGACGATTTATACACATTCATCGTATAGTTGCTCTCTGTTTGTGCAGAAATTTGTTTAATCAAGTGCAAGTCAATAGTATGTTGTGTTTACAAGATGTCATACATGTAAGTTCTTATCGAGACTGCACTGTGTCTTGTCTCTGTGTATGTATACACACTGATCTAGATGCTAGAAAAGAAAGTGGTATTTGGCTACTGGTCATCGTTTATTCCAGACTCTTTTCCTGCTCATAGTAGCGCGTCTCATTTACTCTCATTGATATCAGACGAAGGTCCATCGAAGGTGGTAGACATAATTGATATTTGAACGATGAGGCTAGACATTGTGTATTCCAAAAATTTCTAGGTTTGTATTGCTGCTTTGTCGTTACTCATGTCAATATTGGATGGTTCGAAGCAGTTTCTTATTGCTGCAGATGACAGGTATGGAGCTACTGCAGTGATTATGTTTGTAATTATATATATATATATATATATATATATATATCGATGTCTCTCGTTGCTGTACAGTGACCAGCCGCACAGCGCGTTCATTCCTTTCTCAATTACATTGGGACGTATGATTATTTCTCTTCATGACTGTCTTATCTCAGTTGTTGGGAGAGTGTCGGGAAGCACACTCGCACCAACTCTCAAAGTATATTTAATGTTGTTGTTACAACAAGATGTCTTCAGGTTGAAGCATGACCAACTTGTTGTATTCCTTTAGTGTTTGTCTCTTCTTATTGCTAACTGTCCTTATAACAAACTACAGCAAGGTTACATCACACGGATTCTGGACTCTATTGCACCGCACACAAGCAGTCCTGGTCTTTTATAGTCTCATATCAATTGATTATAACTCGTCTGACTGCGTGTATGGGTCATACTGTTTTAGATGCCGACATTCGTATGGCAAGTTTTACGTGTTTGGGTAGCATGGTGTCAGCGTGCTTGCACCTCGATGAAGTCGAGACTCTACTGATGACCCGAAGAAAATTAGGGAACGGAAAGAAGCAAGTTCTGTGGATTGTTAGCGTGTGCCTTGAACAAATAACGAAATCTAAAAAGCTGCCACCTGGTAGGTACCTGACATTGAAGTGTAGTCTCATACTAATTGAAATTTGATGTTTAGACGAAAGAGGTGCTGTATGGTATGGAGGGTCAGCGGCTAGAATAGAGGCACTACGAGTACTTGGATTACTGTTTGCCAACTACCCGTCTTGTGCCAGGTAGTGAAGCTTGCATTTCTATAGCAGTCATTTAGAGAATCGAATCGTACACAATAATTGTTGTATTTATTCTCATAGAACGTGTTGGCAGCTCATTCTAGATGCTGTCAGTTGTTTTTTGAACGACGACGTCGAAGACAATACAAGAGTGTACTGCTTGAAGGCATGACAGTCATTGTTTGAGTCTTTGGTGAGGATGACTTTTGTGTGATTATGTCCAGCTTCTGGACAAGTGGGCAAAGTTTGCTGATTCACAACTCGATGATGCCGATGGCGTAGAGTCTGAGTTTGCGAAACAGGTTAGTAACAACTGTTGGGTTGAATGTTTATTGATGTATTGCATCATTAAAGGTGCTCTCTTACTGGAACGATCTTTTATCGGGGCCCATGATAAGTCTGTTGGACGTGTCATCAAGTGCTTTATACTGTGTTTCTGCTATCGACTGTGTGTCAAGTATGGGGCCACGAGTGTTTGACAGACTACCGGTGAGATTGTGTTGGCTTGTTGTATAAGATGTGATGTATTCGTAGAAATGTTTGTGGTATGTAGAGAGACAAACATGCTCTAGTTGTCACATCGGTGTTTCGTCTTTCGTCCGTTTCAGACAGTGGCATGAAGGTACGTCTCTGTTACAACATACCGAATGCTTTTTTATTCTTATACTGATTTTAGGCAGCAGCAGTGAGGGCTGTTGGTGTGTTTGTGACATACCCTTGTGTCATTCCTGTAAGGTAGCAGTGTGTGTGTGTGTGTGTGTGTGTGTGTGTGTGTGTGTGTGTGTGTGTGTGTGCATGTGTGATTGATAACGTGGATGCCTTATCTGTATGAACGTTCTCTATAGGACGTGACTTTCTTATTGGATTCGTGCGACTGTGTGGTTTGCTGCATGTCTGAAGCTGCGCTTGCTGTGAGAATAAAGGCGGCCTGGTCTTTAGGAAATTTGACGGATTGCTTGCTGTTGAGACAGTAAGTCACCTTTTTTATATCCTCATTGATAATACAACTATACGACTGTTTGTTCACTGCGACCGTTTGTGTCCAATTAGGTCGACTCTTGATGATCAAGTTGATCTTCCAAGTACTAGAATCATAAGTCTATTTAGTTGTGCCATTGAAGGATGTGGTGACAACGACAAGGTGTTACACAGTGTATAGTAATTGCTTGTATATTGCAAGGCTAATACTCTGGCTTGTTGTTTTTCTTTCTAGGTTCGTACTAATGCTCTTCGAGCTCTTGGCAATCTTTGCCGATTCATAACTCAAGATATGTTGGGTAAGAACCGACTTTGTGTGCGCATCCATTTAGCTGGTATTTTGATTGCTGTACTTGTGCTGGTTAAGGATCAGATCTCTCACTTCTTGATCGCGGTATGCAGGTTTTAGACCAAGCCGTATCCAGTGGGGCTGTCAAGGTATCTACTGAAGTGTTGTTGCGATTGCTTTTTTCTCTCTGCTTCTTGTCTGCTACTTCACACTCATCTGTTTTTGTCTGACTGACTGACTGACTTTCTAATATTGATCATGTCTTTCATCTATTGGTTTAATTCATCTGCACATCTCATCTTTCTGGGCTGTCTTGTCTTCAACACTATGTAATGTTTTGAACTACGATATACATGTAATCTATTTTGTAGATTCGTTGGAATGCGTGTTATGCAGCTGGTAATTTGTTTCAAAATGGTTCTCTTCTGGGAGGTACAAAGTGGTCGGTTAGTCCAGCAGAACTACTTATCAGTATGGGGTCATTAAAGTTTACTTGTACGTGTAATGTTTCGTCATTAGGAAAAACTTCTTCAGTCATTGTTCAAAGCAATGCGTGACAGTAAAAATTTTAAAGTAAGGAAGACATTATAGTCGTATCAGTTAATGTGTTGCAGTTGCAGTTATATCATCTGTGGATCAATTTTGGTGCAGGTGAGAATTAATGCTGCTTCTGCTGCTCACATTGCTGCCGATCATCAGCTGTTTCCAAGTGATGATCTCTTTTACTCTTACTGGGAGGATTTGCTGACTGCTCTAGAGATGTCGGACTCTGTGGATGATTTTTCAGAGTTTAAGTACAGAAGCAGCTTACACAAGCAGGTATGGGGTTACAGATGACAATATATTCCATGGCATAGCGGTGTAATGCAGTGACAATCTCTCTCACAGCTGTTGAGTCTCATTTGCTCTCTAACAGAGTTATGCCAAGATGCTGACTTGCTTCGTGTGAATCGTATCGTCTCTCAAAGGAAGGAGGTTGTGATTCATCGTTTTGAAGAGTTTCTACGACACAATCAGTCTGCATCAGTAAAACAGTTTTTGTCATTGTAAGTTCTCCAATTGCTGCACTGCTGAATTCTAGGTTCAGCAAGAACACAGACAAGAACAAGGAACCAGAGCTGCTGCTGGTAATATATGGATGTTTACGTCATGACTGTAGATACAAAGGTAGTAATACTTATTTTCAATATTGTAGAAACGAAAGAACTTGCTACTCGCATTACAGTAGCAATTGATCGACTGGGACTGGATATCTCCGCATCATTTCACAGTGAAAGTTGCTAGTTTAATTCACTTTACAGGTGTCTATATGTAAAATCTCTCTTTCATATTGAAATGATTCTTTGTGGGATTTGTGTAATAGCCAGACTTGTATGACTTGGCGAAAATTTAGAATAGTGACAGTGTTACTAGGACATGCAGTAGACGGTGACCTAATTTACTCTTATATGCAAGTACTCACTGTATACTGCACATTGAGGGCAAGTCATAAAATGCATTTAGATACTTGCCTCATTAATTACGTGATAACACAATCAAATAATTTGTAAATTGATGCGACTTAGGATATTGTATTTCACAATACTAGATAACAGTAAACTGGTTGTTGGCAAATAGCCTTTTTGTGTGACTCTTTAGTATGAAAATTTTGAGTACTTAAACATTTGTGTTTGTGAAATTGTGCTGCTGCACGTACAGTGACGACACTGCATCACATGGGTAATCAATTAAAGTTGTAAACACTAACATTACAAAGTCAAGTGGAAGTTGTGTGTGCAGTCAAGCGTCCCTCATGAACAATTACAAGGAGTTCACTGCAAATTTATTTTGTCAGTGGTCACAGAGCCAAGTGGCAGCCACACATTTTTTGCAGATTTAAAGGTACAAAACCAGAGTCATTCAGTGCAAACCGTCAAGAAATACCTCAAGTACAAACACCATCAGGCCACATGAACTAGAGCTGCAACATCATTGACGAACTCGACAGCAGTCAATGACAAAACGTTGGATTGACACTTCGGCTGCATAGAAGATATCTGTTGGCCACTTGTTGTATTATACCAGTCAACCACATGATCTGACACAACAGCAACAATGACCGTGAAACACAAACATGTACAATATCTATTAGTATGCATCACCTGTTCCCTCTACACATCTTGGTAGAGACAACGATAGCGAGACATTCTTTTGTGTCTTGCATGTATTACCAGCAAAGTGTTGAGACCACGTGGAGCACGAATCTTGCAACCATAACGCCACCAAACCTGTACGCGAGTATTGAACTCGTTACAACAATGCAATGCGGTCTTTATGTGGGACAGTCACAACCTGTTGTTTCCTTGTCTTGATGTCCATACATGGCAAAAAGTCTGAGTGTTGGCACAGATACGGTAGCATTTACCACTGGTACCCAGGCATAGTCGGCTAGGTTACCAATATCGTTCACAAACCGGCTAATGCCATCGAAGATTCCGTAGAGGTGGTTTGGTGCTACCCAACTATCCCACCACCAGGTCCTGCATTACATCGTCAAGAGTAGGTATTAAAATACTAACGTGAGCGAATGTTAATTGTATCACAGACATGCATGTGCCGGCTGCCAGTTGTACCGTTGTGGCCCACAGTCCATTGTGAAGAGACCATCCTTCTTTATCGTGGTCCTGAAACAAGAGAAACTCAATGCTCGTCGCAGCAGTTCGTGTACATTTGTTGACTGACTGACTGACTGACTGACTGACTGACTGACTGGACTGACAAAGATCATTTATTGAACATACAAGGCACTACGTACATCATAGGAAGTCGAAACATAATAGTCGCTACTGAAATCTAAAACCCACTAATGAATGCTACTTTGAAGTTCGCAGTCTGGACTGACTGACTGGACTGACTGGACTGACTGACTGACATCATTTATTACACACAAACCTCTACATACAGAACACTAAAAGTAAAAATATTATCCATGACAGTTCAGGTCAGTGGAATCATAGTTACAGCAAACTACATGTTAAAACTATACGCATGCAAATAGTAGTTGAAGATCAATTCTAATGAACAGCGGCTTGAATGACTGACAGATTTCATTTAATGAACACAAACTTCTACGTACAGAGACGTTTACTAAATGCAAATGTAAGAGTGTCCAGCTAAAGCTACATAAATGCAGGTATGTGTGTACAGAAAAACGTTTATCTAATGAATAGAAGTTTGTAGAACTTTGTCAAAAATGTTTGCATCTACTTTTCAACTGACTGACTGCCTGCGTGCCTGTATGTATGTATGTGCGTATGTATGTATGTATGTACGTATGTATGTATGTATGTACGTACGTACATATGTATGTATGTATGTTTGTACCTTTGGATCAGAAGTTCAAGTACAAGATGGGCACAGACGTAATTCTCTTAGGCAAGGAACTCGCATGCAATTGCCTCTCTCTCTGGAGTGTCGTTTCTGTCAAAACAAGCACAGCAAGTGCATAGTGACCGATGGTTATAGATAGAGTTACTTTGTAGCAAGTGTATAGTGACTGTTAACCTGGGCCCTAGCGGCTCTTGTAACCCAAAAAAATTATGAATATGCACACACTGTACTGGTGTGTTCCAGGAATCCTTTCTCGTTGGAAGTGTGATGGCGGGTAGGGTCTGGCTACACAAAACTAAATTTCTTAGTGTCAATCTGTCTGTCTGTCTGTCAAGTGTCTATCACTTAGTCAGTCTGTCTGTCAAATCTCTGTGTCTGTCTTACAATTACACAAATACAAACACAATACAATAACACGTACATATACATATACAAATTCACTATAATAAATATTGATATCTAAAACTAAGTTTATACAAAAGCTAACACATTTAACTAATCAACTAATAAATCAACAATAAAATGCTGTGTATCTGTCTAGAGATATTAACCTCGTTGGAAATGCCAAATTCTGCCACATACGATGGCTTGTGATATTGCAACAGCTTCTTCTTCGCCTACAAACATTATTATTATGAAAACAGGATTTTTGTTTTACACTAAAAGTATGCAATAATTTAACATACATACAAAGCTGTTGTCATGGCGATGTCTGACTGGCCATAATTATGTGTCATTGTAAAGTCAAGGCTGTCAAGGCTTTGTACGTTCACGTCGCCCACAGAATTAGAAAATGATGTCGAAATAAGATGACGATTGACATCGTAGCGATGAACCCACTTGGTCATCTCTGTATCACAGATGGCATAGTTTCATTCACAGACACAGACAGACAAACAGGCAGACAGACAGACAGACAGACAGACAGACAGACAGACAGACACACGCATGCACACATGCACATGCACACACACACACACACACACACACACACACACACACACACACACACACACACACACACCAACCAACCAAAGCAACAACTGTTAGAATCGCTCACCGTTAATCCACAATACTTGAGCATTAGAGTTGTAGTCGTCAGTGATGTCAACCTGTAAATTTATGTCGAGCCGTTGTAATGTTACAATACAAAGAGTAGCATGTAAGAAACCTCATTGAAATACTCCCAAGCAAACACACTAGTAGAGTAGCTGTATCGGGCAATCAGATAACGTAGTCTGTTCTTGTAGTCCATCTTGGCTAACTCACTTGTGAAGAAATCTGAAAAAATATATAAACAGTAATTTATTTGCAAAGTAAAAACAAACGAGTGTACTCATTATAATCCTAAAATCTTTATATATAAAAGTCTGATCTGTCTGTCTGTCTGTCTGTCTGTCTGTAACATCAACTACGCTAAAACTACTGGGCCAATTGCCACAAAACCGTCCACGATGACTGTGTTCCACACCACAATGCAAATGCATGTTTTGGTTGTACGAATTGATGATTTAAAGTGGCCCATTTGAAGTCCACGAACCCAACCGTATTAGCGAGGATGCTGCTGTCGCTCAAAGGTTTCATGACAAACTGTGAGTGCACGCCGAGTTCTCTTGCAACGACGTTATTTCTTGCCACTCAAACTTGCCGCCACTTGTGCTTGAATTTCTCTAGAACGTTACATTCGATCTCCACCAAACTTGAAATGCCTGTTTGTGACCTCGGACAATATGCACAGAGTGAGTCACTTTTTACCGGGGACGTCAAAAAAAGCAAAATATTATTTTTGACTATATCCGGGTTCTAGATGTGACGTAGTAACATATACCGTAATTGTGCTAATTAAACGTGAATCCTGCTCTAGTAGCCCAGACAAAGCCCAGCCCTCTGCTAGTACAATAAAACACTAAAAAGTTGCAAAAATTACAAAATGATAAATGAAAACTCAGAACCCCAAATTCTTAAATTTTTAGTATTACATAACAGTTATTTACAGTTTATGTTTCTTACATTTTATATGTAAATTTATATAAACTATAAATGGATGTACACAAAATTTGAAAAAATAATTACAAAATGCTAACACTAGAGACTCGAGACAAAGACAGTGAGACCAACAGCTACAAAAAATTCATTCACCTTGAGGATGATCAAGAATGCCACCATTTGCTTTATTGTAGTAAGACGTCTCCCACAAGTGAGGACCACTCTTACTTCGCAGCAGGTTGAAACTCTCTGTGCACATCAACAGTCGCATGTTTAATCGCTCGGCAAGAGCCACGACATAATCCAATCGCCTGAAAAAAGCATGTGTGTATTGAATATTCGACAATCTCTAACAGCGTGCCATTGCTCACACCACAGATCGCCGAGGTTATATTTT
Source organism: Corticium candelabrum (assembly GCF_963422355.1). Lineage (NCBI taxonomy): Eukaryota > Metazoa > Porifera > Homoscleromorpha > Homosclerophorida > Plakinidae > Corticium > Corticium candelabrum. Next base: position 11,096,668 of record NC_085085.1, read on the forward strand.
CCCACTGATATCTCTACTGCCAGTCCATCCCATTGAACGTCCGTTAGCCACAGACGAGCATAGTTGCCACCGTGTTGTGCTAATGAATTGAAATAGTTATCGTAACCGTATGTTCCTGCACAATCAATTGATCAGACGATATGTACACATTCTGTAAGGATGCTAGAAAACCTCGATCGTAGCTCACCCAGCACACATTCTCTCCGATGGGAAAGTAAGTCCTGTGACAAACACGGCAGGCTTCACACACACAAGGTACAAACATACATGGTACACGCACACGGTACACACACACACACACACACACACACACACACACACACACACACCACACACACACACACCACACACACACACACACACACACACACACACACACACACACACACACACACACACACACACATGTGCGCATACACACACATGTACATACACACATGCACATACACACACACGCGCGCATATGCACACACACACACATGCACACACACACACACACACCAACTGACATGTCTATATATAAATCTTAATTTTCTTACTTTCCACCGTCGAATTGAAAGTGAATGTTGTTCTTCCCAACTCTGACATAACCTTGCATGTCACTCCCTTCCCTTGTCGCTTGAAATGTCATATTTGTTATCTTATGCTTTCCCGTCTTATCAATAATGCTGACGGTGACCGAGTGCTGACCCTCAACAATCGGAGAGAAACGAAAGCACCAGAGAGGCAAACCAACAGCCTGCAGATGCTCCTTACCATTGACCAACGACCTGTTATAGTCCTAAAAATTGCACAACACCAGATGATAATACCGACTGTCCAACTGCGATTAACTTTCACGACTGACCTGAAAGTAGAACCCATCAATGGTTACAGTTTTTTCAGGAGATACAATATCTGCTAGCAAACCAACCTGTTGCAAAAGGGGATTCAAGATTTTAATACATTACACTGTAACGATAACTAGTACACTCTATACATCATCGAGGGCCACTGACATGCTCTTGGATATGCATGCCTACGAAATATGAATTAGAGTGTATCGTAATTCTGCTAAATGTATTTCAGATTATTCTGTTTTATGTCAATGTCATACCATAAAATCATTGTTATAGTTGCATGTAAATCAAATATTTTATGTGTCAATAATTTGCGTCGTGTTATCAGAATCCATTAATTAATTAATTAACAGAGAGCTTGCAATACTCCGCCACTCAATACCACATGTTCCTTTCACTCGATTTTGCAGTAAACCATGTTTGCCAAACACACCATAACTAATTTCTAACACCATAAAATGTATTATGAGACTCCTGTTTGTAGAAAGCATACAGAAGTGTACAGAGACTGAGGAGGCTTAGGCCTCCAAAATTCAGTTACCAGTGGCGGATTTAGATGGGGGAATTAGGGGCACGTGCCCCCTTCAGAAGTGCCCTCAATAACAATTGCTCTGTATAATATTTCTGTCCGCAATCACAGCATAGCCTTTGCAGGAATACTATAAAGTATAAACAGAGCATGGCGTCCTAGCTTCCTAGTTCTGCCCAAGAGCGTCTGTTTCCATAGTAATTCCTGGGAATGACCACATCCAAGATAAATCTAATAATCCTTCTAATATTCCATTGATTTATCTAGTAGATGTAGCTAGTAGGTATATAGCTAGAACATATATATATATATATATATATATATATATATATATATATATATATATATATATATATATATATATATATATAGTAGTGAGTAAGCTTAGTGCCCTTCTGGGGACTACTCCCTATATGTACTGCGGTGCATGTTTTTTTGTAATCTAAAACGTTGGAGCTTGTGGAGAAACAGCGAATGAGCATTCCGTCTGCGGTTTCACTCTTAATTATGTCTTTAGGCACATTCACATTCAAGAGAAAGCATGACAGACTCATGCACATTACATGAACGTATGCACTGTAGTGACTTCAGTCTAGAACCAAGCCTGGTCTAGAACATAAAATCATGTCATTTGCTAAATTCTTTGCCCAAACATTTGTGATGACTTCCCCATAGATACACATGTCCTATAAACTGGTGCCTAATTACACCTGTCCGAATGTCAAGTCACGCGGTGAGTGCGTGACGTCATAAAGTTAATGACGTCATACCAGCTTTTAGTCGTTTGTGCCCCCCTTCAGCCAAACTCTAGATTCGCCACTGGTTACTAATGGCAGTTGAGCTTCTCAAGCATAGTAGTATGTAGCTGCATGCCCTCAAGTGCTAAAACTGTAATACACAGTGAACATACACTAATTTTGTTATTTATGTAATACTAATACATCGATTAGCAATCATTATACTGCAGTAGCGTAGGAAGATGTTCACAAGTGGGGAGATGTACCGTGGATGTCATCATTAACTATCTCGCTTGCCTGACTGTAAACAGATTTGCAAAAGTCACTGGCACAGAAATTTCAATTCCTACACTGAGTGAAAGGACTTCAGCCCCATCCCCCCTTCCTACGTCGATCTTCTGTAACACAGGCCGTAACCTATCTAGTTAGGTCCTTTGCAATATTTTTTCAGAAAGACTCAATAAAAGCAATGTTTATGTTCAATGTCCAAATTCATCATACAAACATGGTCCAGTCTCTTTTACAGTATCAATTAAGACCAAAGAAGTGGTCCCAATACCTGCGTGCTCCTTTCATCGTGTTTTGAGTAAACCATCCCTCTATGTATACAATACAGCATCCATAATGTATTGCTTCTTGACTATGACATTATTGCATTGGGATATAACTAAGGCTAGTCATGTATTAATTAATTAATGTTTTTGACTATACCAACATGCACGGTATCATCGTGTGTGTGTGTGTGTGTGTGTGTGTGTGTGTGTGTGTGTGTGTGTGTGTGCCGGCATGGCTACCTTTAAAAGCCAATCGCAAACAATTCAATTGAAAGCAACCGCACCACACATATAATTACTGGCACTCTGCAGAGGCATAACTGGGGCATTCTATGGATATGTTCTTTCAGTACTCTAGTGGATCTCCCAGTCAATCAGTTCAACATGCTCTATTTAGAATAAGATGAATCTACTCTACTAGTAACTATGCATAGTCTAGATGTAATAATGATATACACTGCACATTACGCACCAAAGAGTTTTGGAGACCAAATCTGCTTACATCGATCTAGTAGCTACATGGAGCCCAAGCCAGCACTTCAGCAGCTACAGCTTCTATACAGCTGGTGCAAATATTACATACCGACTGGTTGTAGCAGCGGACCTCCCACTAAAGTGAGTCGGTTTGTTCTCCCCCCCCGGACTCCCTGACCCCTTACCACGTAACACCCTTACCCCTTACCCCTAACATCCTGACCCCTTACCACCTAATATCTTGACACCTTATTCCCTAACAGCCTGATCTCTTACCCCTAACATCCTTACCCCCTTACACCATAAGTACCCTCTAGCTAGGCTCTGGCACTAATGTCGTGTATAAAGTGTACAGCGTGCATGCACAGGTTGCAGCCGACAAGAAACGCAGCTGAGAGTTGAACGCGTCCGTTCTAAAAAGGAATTAGTCAACATGCATGTGTTTGCATGAATATCCGTGCAGACCAACAAGCTCTAGACCTGCCTACGTATGGAGCGCTGGAGTTGCAGGCGTGCAGCCTCTACGTTTGCTGCAAAATTGCAACCTCTGAATAGTTAAACGGGTTGTCGTATTGTTTGTTCCAATCCACGCAATGCGCAAACACGTGAAACAACGGCACAGAAACTGATGCGCACGGCTTGATTGTGACAGCTAGACACACACACACACAAGCACAATCTTATATAACTGCGCAGAAATAAAATAAGCAAGATTACTGTGCAGGAGGACTGCAAACAATACAAGAACGAGATGCTTCATCTCTACACAGATTAGCGCACGCTAGGCGCGACAAATATCCCGGTTTTTCAATCACGTGATTACTTGGTGCCTTGTTGTTATCCAACTGCGCGTACAGTTCCGTGTCTAGCAAAGTTCTCGGCGTGATTTTGAGTTGGTTCCTGTGGCATGTGGTATGTTAGTGTTAAGTTGCCTCTGAGTAATTATATATATATATATATATATATCAGTGTATTACGGGAAATACAAGGAGTCTTAACCCTACTAAGTCCGCAGACAACATGATGTCACGCGTGGGATTTGACTGAGCAAACCCAGGTCTGAGTGCGAAGGAGCGAGAACGTACCCAATTGAGCTGGAGTAATAATGGCAGCCTTTCAGATCGCACCGCCAGAGACGCTCGATTGTGCCAGCCCTGATACGTGGCCAGTATGGATCCGCCGCTTCGAACGATTCCGTACAGCTTCCGGATTAGAGGAGAAAGACGGGAAGATTCAAATTAGCACACTGGTCTATGCAATGGGACCGAAAGCTGAAGAAATATTGAGTTCATTCACCCTCACGGAGGAGCAGGCGAAAAGCTATAATGAGGTGAGAAGCAAATTCGATACACACTTTGTAGCGCGACGCAACGTGATATTCGAACGTGCAAAGTTTAATCAACGTGTACAAGAACCAGAGGAGTCGGTTGATTCTTTTGTCACTGCGCTGTACAGCCTGTCGGAACACTGCGTGTTTGGAGACCTCCACGATGAGCTCATCAGAGACCGCATTGTAGTAGGTTTGCGCGATGCGAGTTTGTCTGAGACACTGCAGTTGGATTCTGAATTAACGTTGGAGAAAGCCATTTCGAAGGCTAGACAAAAGGAGACAGTCAAACAACAGCAAGTGGTAATCAGGAAAGATGACACGCATTCCACACCTGCAGTCGTGGAGGCGATTCGTGGACGACGTCTCGTGGCGCAAACCAGACAAAGGAAGACTGCCTGCGTACATAAGGAGAAGAGTTCGTCGTCGAGTGGCAGACCAATGGCAAGAGATTCCTGCACTAGATGCGGACAGAAACCGTCACATGGTAGAGCTGCGTGCCCAGCAGTAACGGCGAAATGCCATAAGTGCGAACGTGTAGATCATTACGCACGCATGTGTAAATCCAAACAAAAGATCGAAATCGTTTCGGATGCTAGCTTTGAGTCGGACGATTCCCGCGGTTATCTATGCTTGGGTGTTAGATCTATGGGAACTGTAACAGGTGCTTGGATGACCAACGCTAAGGTGAATGGGAGAGAGTTGAGGTTCAAGATCGACACTGGTGCAGACGTTACAGTGATACCAGAAAAGGTGTACAAGACAACCTTCAGCAACGCTAAACTTCAACCTGTTACCAGACATTCACTACGTGGCCCAGGAGGACATGCATTAGATGTGCGTGGGAAGTTTGTTGCCAAACTCCAGGTCAAAGCGTTGGCCGCACAGCAAGAAATATTTGTGGTGAGCGGAATGACAAGATGTCTACTTGGCAGACCAGCCATTGAAGCTCTGCAAGTAATCAAACGCTGTGAGATAGTACAAAAAGCTGCATGTAATCTGGTCAAGGTGGCTGATGTGCAAGCTGAATTCCCAAATTTGTTTAAGGGGCTTGGAAAGATGAAAGAAGAGTACACCATCTGTCTGAAATCAGATACAAAGCCTTTTGCCCTGTCTACTCCCAGACGAATACCTATCCCCTTGATGAAGAAAGTGGAGGATGAACTGCTAAAAATGCAAGTGGAGGGAGTAATTTCAAAAGTAGATCTACCCACTGATTGGTGCTCAGGAATGGTCATTGTTCCTAAGCCTAATGGTCGTGTGAGAGTTTGTGTTGATATGTCCAAACTCAATGAGAGCGTAAAAAGAGAGAGAATGGTATTACCTTCAGTAGAACACACTCTAGCTCAATTACAAGGCGCTCGTGTTTTCAGTAAGATTGATGCGAATAGTGGCTTTTGGCAGATACCGCTGTCAAACGAGTCTGCCTTACTCACGACGTTTATAACGCCATTTGGTAGATTTTGCTACAACAGATTGCCATTTGGTATAACCTTGGCACCGGAGTTATTCCAAAAAAAGAATGTCTGAGACACTCAATGGTTTGCCGGGAACTCTGTGCTTGATGGATGATATTCTGGTCTATGGGAAGACACAAGCAGAACATGATCAACGTCTTCGGAAAGTCCTAGAGAGAGTACAACAAGCCGGTCTTACACTTAGCCAAGAGAAGTGTGTAATTTCAACAGGTATCACACAGGTATCAGAAGTGATCCAGACAAAATTAATGCAATTAAGGAGATGACAAAGCCGTCGACTCCTACAGAAGTGAGGAGATTTTTAGGCATGGTAAACAAACTGGGAAAGTTTCTCCCAAGACTAGCTGAGAAAACAGAGCCATTGAGAGCCTTGATTACCTCCAAGTCAGAGTGGATGTGGAGAGACAGTCAACGGTGTGCCTTTGAAACAATCAAAGAAGATCTGTCTCAACCACCAGTTTTAGCTTTATATTCTCCAACCAGACCAACAGCTGTGTCAGCAGATGCGTCAGCATATGGTTTAGGAGCAGTTATTCGACAGAAGCAAGACAATGGAGAATGGAAACCTATTGCATACGCATCAAGGTCACTTATCAGTGCAGAAGCTAGATATGCGCAGATAGAGAAGGAGGCACTTTCTATCACATGGGCATGTGATCGATTCCGTGACTACTTACTGGGAATGGCATTTCACGTGGAAACGGATCATAAGCCTTTAGTGTCTTTGCTGAGTTCAAACAGACGTTTAGAAGAACTACCTTTACGAGTTCAGCGATTCAGATTACGACTGATGTAGTATCAGTTCACTATTTCTCATGTCCCAGGTCGTAACCTTCATACTCCAGATACCTTATCGAGGAGTCCACTCCAGGAAAATAGAGCCAGTTCAAAAAGCCAGGAAATAGCAATCGCATCTGATGAGTATGTTGATCACATACTGGATTCTCTACCGGTGCAAACAGAAACTTTGGCCAAAATAAGAGAGCAACAAGATGCAGATGAAACAAGCTACCAGCTGAAGCAATTCTGCAGGAAAGGATGGCCGCCCAAACATAAGCTCAAAGGAGATATCAAGAAATTCTGGGCAGTTTCATCAGAGTTGTCTGTGGAAGAAGGCCTATTACTACGTGGTAGCCGACTGGTTATCCCTATCTCAATGCAAGCAGAGATTCTGCATAAGCTACATTTGGGACACCTTGACATTACCAAATGTAGGGAGAGAGCACGTTCAGCAGTGTGGTGGCCAGGAATTACATCACAATTATAAGATAAGATTGAGCATTGTTCAATATGTAGCAAACAACGGCCAATACCAGTCGAACCCTTATTCCCAACGGTTTTCCCTAGTCGACCGTGGCAAACATTGGGCACTGATTTGTTTGAATGGGGAGGGAGGTCGTTTCTGCTAGTCGTGGATTATTATTTGAGATATCCCGAAGTCGTTTCCCTGACAAACACATCTTCCAAAGAAGTAATATACAAGATGAAAGCCATATTTGCTCGACACCGCATACCAAATGAGGTCAGATCGGATAATGGTCCTCAGTACGCCTCCGAGATATTCGCAAAGTTTGCAAAAGAGTACGACTTTGTGCACACAACGAGTAGTCCGAAATATCCCCAATCGAATGGAGAAGCCGAGCGAATGGTACAGACTATGAAGAAACTACTAACGAAGAGTGATGATCCCTACCAGGGATTGTTGTCTTATCGTTCGGCCCCTCTGTCAAATGGATATTCTCCAGCAGAACTACTAATGGGTAGACAACTGAGAGGTTTTGTCCCAACCACGCCAGCTACTCTTTTACCTAAACGTTTCCCCTACAGAGATATACGGGTCAAAGAACAAATTCAGAGACAGACGACAAAAAGAGAGATTTGACAAACAACATAGAGCCAGGGAACTACCACCATTATCTAGTGGAGAAGGAGTGTGGATTCCAGACAGAAAGGAAAGAGGGTCTATTTTACAACAGTCTAAAACACCAAGATCTTATACCATCTCAACACCATCCGGAGAATTTCGAAGGAACAGAAGACACAGTTAGAGATCATCGACGAAAAGAACCGGTACCAGAAGACAAGAAGACTGAAATGAAAAAAGAAGAACCAACAGAAAGTACGGTGCAACATCCTCCTTCAGTACAACCTGATTTAACAACAACAAGAAGTGGTAGAGCTGTCAAGCCACCGCAGAAACTAGACTTATAGTTAATGGGTGACTATACTGTGTTAGAGTTACACCAGTTTGATCTTAGATGTTTACAGAGCTGGGAAAGGGGGATGTGGCATGTGGTATGTTAGTGTTAAGTTGCCTCTGAGTAATTATATATATATATATATATATATATATATATATATATATATATATATATATATATATAGACTGTGGTGTAGCAACGCTAAAATGATACTAGCTAGATGTAGTTTAGATGGTACTGCTAGTCCCCTATGGGACCTATAATATAATATATATATATATATATATATATATATATATATATATATATATATATATCAGTGTATTACGGAAATACAAGGAGTCTTAACCCTACTAATCCCGCAGACAACAGTTCCTTCGCAATGCCTTGTTGTTCTGCGTGGGGATGCTCGAATAGATCAGAGATGGGATTTGTTTGTGTATCTTCGTGATCCAGCTACGAGGAAACTCTGGGAGGCAAGAGTGAAACGAAAGAACTGGGTCACCAGGGTGGCATCGTGATCGTCGTTTCTTTGTGAGGTAATAGACGTTGTAGTAAAGTGTGGTTCAATCCCTTTACGAAATTTCCTGTCACGGCAAACTGTTGTAGAGAGATGTACGTATAGCTAGCAAGATCTTAGTGGATATTTAGACGAAGGCTAGACGGTATACGCGTGTTTGATAGTCAAGTACAGGATTGTGGAGCCAAGCTGCTTCAACTAAGCTGTCCGCCACTATATTGTTGACGGTGGGTTTCTGGTACAGGTACGCCTTGCATGGTGCTAGCCATTGAAGGTGGATGAAGCACTGAGGCACCTTGGTATGTATTAGTGCTTCCTTACGTTCGTGCAGTCTGTCTGTTTTTTATGGCTTGGTTTAATTAATGATCATGGATGCCTAATAGCATATCTGTGTGCTTTCTCTACTGTAGGGTCCACTTTGATGTGTCTCAGTTTGAAGGTAATTTTGAGGGTTGATGGGAAGAGGAAACTGAAGCTCGACGCTGTGCCTACAATTTTTTCACCGAAAATTTCCTGCTCAGAGAAAGCCTCTGACTGAAAGAAGTGCCCCATCAAATCCAGCAGCTCCATCTGACCACACCTATTGTGAACATGGCCAACTATCACCTTGTGAATGTAAGTGTTACTCTTTTGCTGAGTAAGTGCCCGCAATAATGCAATAGTACTGAGTTACCAACGTAATTCTGTTGCAACTTCTGGAGGTTATGCGTAGATCCTACGAAGTACTTTTGTGTTTCTCATCAGTGAGACTCTTAACTACGTTTGCCCCAGCAAAGAGTAGAAAAAGATTATGCGTGACCTCCATCATCACATCATGGACAAAACATTTAACAGATGTTGTGAAATGCCTGGTCTATCAATCATTGCCTTGTGTGTGTGTGTGGGCTAGCCCCAGTCACATCAACCTAGGTATGTCTAAACCCTCTTGTCATGTGGCCCATTAGGATGAGATTTGTCAGAATATTATTGAAGAATAACAGCTTAGTTCATTCAGACTTGTTAACAGGACGTCAAAATCCCTCTTAGTATGTTGGATTTGTGACGAGAAGGCACACATGGTCCCATATAAATATTCACAATGTATTATTGTGGCTTCATCTGAAGTGCAAGGCATCTTAGCACATTTCTGTGTGCAAACAAGAAATACATGGAGTTTTGGAATTTTTTCAAACTGAAATGAGAAACACAGAAATATTTGTATGGTCTATTATAACCACAGTTATTATTTTGGGTACAACGTGTATATGTACTTTACAGTAGGACTCAAATTGTGAACTTGGTAATTGCTACTGATGATTAACAACTTGATGTAAATAGACTAATGACTTCAAAATTCATGTTGTAGTCTTGTAACGTGTGGCTTATTTTTTGCAGCTGATCTTGAACAAGCGCTAGATGAAGAGGTACCTAGCAGTGATGCAATGACTACAGGCACTCCTTCCTGTGATGACCCTCTCCAATCAGAAGTCAATGAAGTGCAGAGTCAAGGAATTGAAGTCGGAGCTACACACGATAAAGAAAGATAAGAAAGCTTTGCTGCACCTGAATGAAGCAAGAAGCAATCGTCAGGAAATTATTTGGCCAGGATCAACTACGCGCTTTCTCTAGAGGAGGGATGCGTGGAATTACCTGGACAACCTCCACTGTAAAGAAGGCATTGCGGCTGCGATTTTTGTGTGGAGCTTCAGGGTACAACCTTCTGTTACAGCAAGGTTCTCCCCTACCATCTGTTCGGACACTTTAGAGAAGAATGGAAAGTGTGACATGTATGCCTGGCATCCTCGGTCAAGTTTTTGATTATCTAGGATTGAAGGTTAGTGTAACGTATCATTTCCTGACCATACTGGCTATGTCACACATGGGCTAATTTTCATGCTAGCTGGAGTAACTTCGCAATGGAAACAAACAGTTACTTTCTATTTCACTGGCAAATCTACTGATGGAACTGTCATTAGGCATAAATGACATTTTCATAAATGACGTAAATCATACTTTCAAAAGCTGAAAGTGTTTGGTGCTCTAAATTTTTTAGCAATTCTGTTAGTTCTGGTCTACGCTATCTTGTGAAAGAGGAGAACAGGAGCAGTGATTATCTTGCCACTGCTTGGTTTGTAGAGACATGTAATCACTGGTTTGACTTGATGGCAAGTAGGCATCCAGTCTTAGCTTTGAGCAAAGGACTTCCTGAAAAGTATAAGGAGGCTGTCAGGTTTTGCACAGTGTAGTAGACCTATTTAAAAACCGGAAGAGAGAGAGAGGGGATTGGAAACCTGTGCAGACAGGGGTCACCACAGCTATACTAAAATCCAGGAGGAGCTGCTCAATGCTGGTTGTAGATTCTTGCGTACTTCTAGGTTTACACAGGATTATCTAGAAAATTTTTTCAGTATGATAAGGCTGAAGAATCCCATTCCATCTCCGTTGTCTTTCAAGTACGTCCTGAAAATAATTAACATTTCCCAATTCACTAGTACTAGTTATATATGGTATGTAGTTGCCACGCAGAGTAGCTATCAAGAAGATGATAGGGACTTTGCCGTTGACTTTCTTGGTCAGCCAGTACCATTGCTAAAGTGTGAGCGTGAGGTGAAGGGAGTAGAGCTTTCGGAGGCAAAGGCATTAGAAAACCTAAACGAGTCTGAGCTAAACAGTCTATACTGCGTTTATGGTATCAAGAAGAACGAAAGTCTTTGTCCCAAGTGCATTGGTGAAATTGTGAGTGCTTCCCCTGGGTCTCATTATGCAGCTGCCCTGACTGATTTGAAAGAATACAAAGCTGGATGTCTTGTGCATGTAGGGGATATGGTATTTTCCATAATGCTAGAAGTTGAGATCATGTTTAGAAACATCAGTGATAGTATTGTCATAACAGCAAGCAATTTGAACAAGCTTCTGCTAGACAAGGCTGAAGAACTCAAAAACTGTCCAATTTCTCAAATGTCATGATATCAAGGCGAAGCTTCTAAATAAATATTTGAGTCAGGTTGCAAATATTTTGCAAAAAGGCAAAATGTCAGAGGATGAAAGAAGCACAGATGAAGAAGGCTGGACAAGAATTGGGGAGCAAAAGCATGACAGTAAGGAAGCTGGTCAAGCATATGAAATGACTGAACCTGTCTAGTGCTCAACAGTCAAGTTCATATTGTGTAAGCAAGCTTCGTGCTCTGTTTGTCGGTGTGTCTGCTATGTAGGGATGCGAAGAATCTAAAATGGCGGCCCATACCAAAGTATCCAAACGCATCCGAACGGGATCTCTCAGAACTCATTACAGAGATCTCGGACCCACGTAGCGCTCAACTTCAAACGTTCCTAATGGTAGCCAGACTATCACCGCTGACACTAAGCGCCTCAGAAGCCAGCTATCGGCAAGTAAAAAAACTCGATTTATTCTTTCACATTTTACTTTTGTCAGCCAACCAGTTCAGTTCAACTGGCAAGTGGAACAAAAAAGCACGTGCCAAAACACGTGGAGCGCGCGCGAGGAGGAGGACTGGGTACGAGTCTAGCCGTTACGAACTCCTTGAAGCTAACTTATTAGTATCAGATCTCTTTTGTGTTTAAGATTAGATTTGAGTAGCCCTGCAAGGACTAAAGCCAAATGGCTCAGAGCAATGACGGTATCGAATGGAAAGGCGATCGAAGCGTAATCCGGGGTAATTCCGCACACTTTTTAGTTAGACGACCCGTATCTTCTGCAAGAGATTGCGTCCCGCGTTTACGTGCGTATTGTTTCTTCGTTTGCTACTGTAGTATACGTGGACGGCTGTTCTTGGCACCATGCAACTATACAAGCAAGCGGTTGGACGTTTTCTGCACTACGGTCAAATATCAGGGATGTGGCCATTCCGCACCGTTGCCGTTTCTCCCTCTGATGGCTGTAAACACGACACTTGGTTGGTTTATACCTAGTTTACTAACGGTTAGATTTACGACTTGAGCATACATAAAGCAAAGTTAAAGTTATTTTGCGAATGCTAGCTCTAGCTATGGTCCGCCCTAGATGTTACAGATTTTGTCTTCTGCTTCTCCTCTCAGGCTCTGCACCATTCACAAACCCATGTCTGCTAATTTGATGGTCTTTTGCGTAGTAGATATAGCAATTTACAATGAAATGATATAATATCTAATATGTACCAGACTCGTACTCAACTCGTACTCAACTCTACGACTAAGTACACGATTTGCCGCTCTGGCACTAACCCCGTATGTTCATATATAGAACTATTGAATACACTACATCCCTCCCCCCCTTAGATAAAACTACAGCTGCATAGGCACAGTCACAAACAAGATTACAAGTCTAAACGCTGTGGTGGTCTCCTTGTTCTGTTAGATCGTCTGAGTCCAGTGGTTGATTCGGCTTGAGGTACTTCTGTTTGAGGTACTTACTTCTGTTTGTGGGCGCTGGTCCACATTGGGTACTTCGTCATCGTCCTGTATCACTTGTTCCTCTTGGCTTGGTAAGTCTGGAAAGGTTAGCTCTTGTTCTGGTAAGTCGTCCTCTCCTGGCGTGGATCCAGCTTCGTCTTCATTACTCCTGCGACTGACGGAAAATCTCTCCCTTAGATGGTCAATGTGTCGCTTAGCCCTTCGACCGTCCCTTAGAGTGCACAAATAGGACAATGGTCCAAGAACTTGTGCTATCACTGCAAGAAGCCAAAGTGGTCCTGTTGCAAAATTCCAGAGGTAAACTGTCTGTCCTGCTTGCAGGTTCCTGTTGCTGTGTCTTTGATCATGATAATGCTTCTGTTCCTCTTGCATCTTGAGTACTTTTCCCGTCAGATTCGACCGTGACAAATCTAGAACGACCTTTGGTTTCCTTCCAAACAACAGCTCCGCGAGAGATATCTCTTGTAGAATGAAGCATATTTGGATATGACATCAAAAAAGTTTGCAAGTTCTCCTGGATTGTGCATTTGTCAATCTTTTTGAGACCTTGCTTGAGCGTTTGCACAGCTTTCTGCTAACCCGTTTCCTGAAGGGTGATAAGGAGAGGATGTTATGTGAACAATTCCTCTCGCCGCACAAAACTTGGCAAATTCACTACTTGTAAAGCAGCTGCCATTGTCGGACACTACCACATCCCACCTGGCAACCCATGCACTGCAAAAGACACTTGCAGTTTCTCCACAGTGACCTGCGTTGTAGCCGTCTGTACTACGTACGCATCTATCCACTTAGAATATGCGTCGACAACAGCTAGGAACATCTTCCCCATAAAAGGTCGTGCGTAATCCATGTGTATTCTAGCCCACGGCTTACCGGGCCATTCCTACGGGTGGAGAGGAGCATGAGATGGAGCCTTCGCATGCTGTTGGCAAGCCTAACACGTCTTCACTGTTTGCTCCAGGTCTTGATCCATCCCTGGCCACCAGAAATAGTTCCTGGCCAGAGTTTTCATCCGGACAATTCCTGGGTGAGCTTCGTGCAGTTCCTCTTGTACCGAAGCCCTTCCAGATGGTGGTACTATCACTCGGTTGCCCCAAAGGAGACATCCATCTTGAGCTGTCAGCGCATTTCGACGCTTGTAATAGGGTAACAAACTCTGGTCAACCAATTTACTGTCTGTTCCCCATAAGTGTGAACTTTGAAAATTATCAATATCTCTGCTGTTTAGTGGACTTTCGCGATGATCTCGGTATCGTTAGAAACCGCTAGGTCTGGCATTTCTATTTATCAAATTATCTAAGCCTTTCCTGCAAACGAAACGGAAGGATAACACTTGTGCATATCAAACACAAACGGGTGGAGCAATGGCTATTATCCAATTATCTTGTAAGACCAACGGATCAGCAACTGAAACCATTTAAGATAATTGGTATAACATGGTCCAACTGGAGCAGCTCTTAGTGCTCCAATGAGCACACCTGGTGTGACCTCTACTTCATTACTCACTTCCGAGTTCACGCTTATGGGGAACAGACAGTAGGCCATCCTTCCATGACATGCCTGCAAATCTGACTAAGTAAGGGATCTCTTCTAGTCCACTGCTGAATGGCTTTTGCTGTGACTGGCTTCCCGGATAAGTAGTCAATCTCAGTACTGTCTCTGATGCGTTTTCCTCTGCATTTTTGTTGTCTTCTAATGGTAATCGACTCATGGCGTCTGCAGTGCAGTTGTCACGACCAGCCCGAAATACAATGGTGTAGTGATACGCCGCCAAAGTCAACGCCCACCTTTGTATTCCGCTAGAGGCCATGGTTGGCACCGCTTTGCTCTCATTGAACAGGCTGACCAGTGGTTTGTGATCTGTTACAATCGTAAATGCTCTCCCGTATAGATAGTTGTGAACTTTCTTCACCGCGAAAACTATTGCCAGTCCTTCTCTGTCAATTTGCGCGTAATTCTTTTCTGCTGCACTCAGTGTTTGGATGCAAACCCAATAGGTCTTTCACTTCCGTCCCTCTCCACATGAGACATAACTGCTCCCACTGACTCCATAAGGTGAAGCATCACAACAGACTATAATGGCTTTGTCTGGGTCAAAGTGGACCAGTACATTGGCAGTTGTCAGCACTGACTTTGCTATCTGAAATGCCCTCTCTTGGCCGGGTCGTCCATTCCAACTCTGCTTGTTCTTCAGTAGCTCATGTAGCCTTGAAGTTCCAGACCGTCTCCCAAAAGAAATGGGAGACGGTCTGGATCAACTTCTGATCAAACCGAGTTCGGAAGTAGGCGTAGTTACTTAAGTGAAATAGAAAGGTGGTAACAGTCAAAAACACCTTTTTAGATAATAGCGCTATGCCACCCAATGTGACAATAGGAGATCGATTACTACATTCTAGAGGTGTGTTCAAACAAGGTGGGTGGTAATCAACTGCGATGGCGGCAAATCTGCAGCAGTCCGCTGTTCGGGATACATTGAGTCAATTTCGAGAGCCTTGGGCGCTGTTTCAAAGGCACGGTCCAGTGCAGTTTTACATTACGAAAGACGCACGTTCATGCAATCAATTACGAGCTCTCTTCACACGTCTTTGTGGAACGCCTTTGCCAGAAGCCGTGCATGTCATTACAGACTCTCTACGTTCATTGGCCGCCACTAAAGTGGCGGCAGCTTGCTGATTGGCTGACTCGGATCACTTCCGAACTCTGTTTGATCAGAAGTTGATCCAGACCGTCTCCCATTTCTTTTGGGAGACGGTCTGGAACTTTGAGGCTATAGCTCATGTAAAGGAGCCAACAGTGTCAATAACAGATAAACTTGCCATGATACGTCTTCAGACCTAGAAAACTCTTCAACTCAGTGACATTTCGTGGCCTTGGTGCTCTCTTCAGCGCTTTAACCTTTCCTCTGTTGGGTGTAGCCCCTCTCTATCAATCTGATGGCCCAGATAAACAACCGACTTCGTATTGAATACACACTTCTGTGGTTTCACTTTCAGCCCTGCTTCATTTAAACGTTGCAATACTTTCTCAAGATTTTGTAGGTGTTTGTCTTCTGTTTTTCCTGTAATCAACACATCATCTAGAAATACTGCAACTCTAGGTATTCCTTTTAGCAGCGCCTCCATGGTTCTTTGAAACATTGCTGCCGAAGACGCTATCCCAAACGGTAATCTGTTGAACTCAAACAATCCTTTTGGTGTGTTGATTGTTGTCAATCTCTTCGATTCTTTGTCTAGAGGGATTTGGTTGTTCGCTTGTGACAAATCCAACTTGGTAAACGATTCTCCTCCTGTCAATGACGCGAAGAGATCTTCAATCCTTGGAATTGGGTACTGTTCCACTTCTGTTGCTCGATTGACTGTTTGTTTATAGTCACCACAAATTCTAACGCTTGTGCCCCGTCCTTCAGTACGGACACAAAGGGTGCAGCCCACTCCGCACTCTTAACTGGGCTGATCACACCCTGTGACTCCATTTTGTCCAGTTGATTGTTGACCAAATCTCTTAAGGCATATGGCACTGATCAGGCTTTGCAAAACAGTGGTTTCACGGATACATCTACATGTATTTTTGCTGGCTCCCCTTTATACATACCCAATCCTTCACTGAAAACTTCTGGATACCTAGCCACCACTTCATCAAACGGATTCCCCACTCTGCAAACTCTCTTCCAATTCAGTCGTAAAGAGGACAACAAATCTCTGCCCAATAAATCAGGTCCTCTTCCTTCAACTAACATGGAGACATGCTTGGGTTCCTGCCCTGCCTTAGTTAGTTTCCACTGTCACTTGAATAGACCGCAGCACTTTAATGTTATGGCCTCCATATGCTCTCAGACGAGTCGTCGTGTGATGTAACTTGGCACGCTTCTCACTTGCCCACAGTTTGTAATATGTGTTCGAAGACAGTATGGTGTTTGATGCGCCTGTATCAAGTTCCATTTCCACTTCTCTATCATTCACTATGACCCTCACTTTCCATGCTTCTATTTTAGCACCACATTGACCAGTTCGATATATTGTTTGTTGGTATGCGACCCCTTCATCTTCACTACTCGATTGGTCTCCTGACACATGCTGAGCGGTTCTAATTCTTGAATTACACATTTTTGCCATATGACCAGTTTTATGGCACTTGAGACACTCTTTCCGTTTGTGATGTGTTTTTCCACACCGCCAGCATGCACTACGACTGAATGAATTACCCTGCCTTTTGCGGTTGGCTGCTTTTTGTATTTCTTCCGACTCTGGTCTCCTTGATTTTTCCCTGTGATTTAAGTTGGTGTACTGCTGATGTGGGCTTTCACAATCCTCCTTTACTCCAGCAGCTTGCTGCAGTTTGCTGGCTTGTAGCTCTGCTACCTCCATGGCTTGCACTTTCTTGAATGCTGTATTGAGGGGTAGGTTGTCTTCTGCCAACAATTTCCTTTGCATTGATTCACTGCGTAACCCACAGACAAAACGGTCCCTCAATGCCTCATCCTTGAATCCACCAAATTCCCAGTGTTCACTCAGCCTCCTTAATTCTGCCAGAAAACGTGCGGCTGGCTCTCCTTGCTGTTGTTTGCGCGCATGAAACTTAAATCTTTCAGCTACGACAATGCGGCTAGGTTGGAAGTGCTCTCTCAATTTGGTAGTCCATTCCCCGTATGTAAGTGTCGACGGCTTCTCTGGGTGCACCAAATCGCGAAGCAGCGAGTGTACGTTTCAGCTCCAATCACTGTTAGAAATACCGCCACCTTTTTCGCGTTGTCTTCTCCGTTTCCTGTTGCCAACAAAAACTGGTCCATTCTCTCTTCGTATGCTAGCCAATCCGTTGTTGAGTCATACGGCTCTATTCAACCCAAGAGACCTATACTCGCGTTCGCCGCCATTCTCGTCGCCAGATATTATGTACTCAGGCACGTACTCAACTTTACGACTGTACATGATTTGCCGCTCTGGCACTAACCCGTATGTCTACCCCGTATGTTCATATATAGCACTATTGAATACACTACAATATTTACTTTGCACCCTAGTAGGGACCCCGTAATTCCCGTGATCGGCTAGTTTCAGCTGTTGATTTATCTTCCGCGATATGCACGAGCAGTGTTAGTGGTGTGTCTATGTTTGGAAAGCATGAAGTAAACAAATATATATATATATATATATATATATATATATATATATATATAATTATCTTCTTGTGCGTCTTTACTGGCCTGTGTGTGTCGCGAGAGTGACTAAAGTCCGTTCACAGAATGGAGAGCCCGTGGGAAAATTCCCGTATCTGGGCAAGTACGCCCCCTACGCCGTTGATAAACATATCATTCGAAAGCACGTGACTAGGTGGAGTCAGATCTCTGGACAAATTAACTCTATAGATCCTGGGTTAGTAGATACAGCATGCTTCCTGAAAGAGACCCCTCCCATGCATTACCGACAAAGAATACCGCCAGTAAATGACACCTACGAGACTAATTGTATTAATCATTGTTGTCATTCTCATCGTCTCCTAGGAGGATCTCTTCACTGTCTGAAGAGTTCTCCTCACCTACTAATCTTTCTACCGCTTGTTCGAGCACGCCATCTGACGTTCTGTAATATTTTCTACTTTCTGGATGACATGGTCGACATACTGCTTCCATTTCGCCACCGTCACATTTTCAACGCCTTCTCTGGCCAGTTCGAATGGCAGAAAACTGTTGAACAGGACGGACCCTGACGTACTAAAGTAGATAGATAGTAGGCAGTGAGGGCTGGGTAGCAACCACTGCTCTAAATGCTCATTTATCGATTGTTAGTATTACAATCCAAGATGAGAGCAATATTGTTGTTTCCGCCCTTTAGGCCTTATCTGGTAACCACATTTCCCACGGGCTCTCCATTCTTTGAACGGACTTTAGTCTCGCGTGGCCAGACGTTCGCGCGAGGGGGAGGGGCGTGTATTAACCACGCCTATATTTCGCTAGCCACGCCCAGAATGATGGTCGGTACAGCATTTTTTGGATGCGTAGGTGTGACGTCGTCTGCACAATATAGTTTTGCATAAATACATAAATTAAACCCGCGAAACAGGCGGAGTCTGGCTCCTAGAGCACTACAGACGGCCGCGATGAGTTCTTCTCCCCTACAAGTCTCTGCTTCTTCTCCAGTGTCTGCGCAAGTGTACGACATGTGCAAATGCCATATCTTCGTGATCGCTGCGGATCTTGGAAGAGACTGCAAAAATGTTTGTCGTCGTTTGGGTCTGCAGGAAGGCATCATCACCTGCGTAGAACACAGGTATGAACGCGACTTGCTTGAGATGTCCTACCAACTGTTGTGGGCCTGCTACAAGAATCATTCAAACAAATCGACTTTCGCAAGAAAAGTTAGGTCTGCGTTGACAGAAGAAGGACGTCACGATGTTGTGGAGAAAATGCAGCAAGAATGTTCATGCGATACTGTTCGAGACACTCATGATGATTTGTATGATTGTGATAATGCTTTTCGCTGTTCTTGCAGTTGCAGCTGTAATATTTTGTAATCAAGTAAATACAGTTTCCCAGCCCTACACGTTTTTGACGGTATGTACACCTACGCTACTCGCCAAGTCTCGTGACTTACAAAGTCCCTTTTCGTAATGGCTCATAGCTGAACTAGTAATTGAAGCTGTGTTTACACCGTCGCTTCTACAGCTCTGAGCCTTCAAAGTCCTGCAGCAGCTGAACACCACGTGTGCTAGAAGGTCGCGAAGAATTAGGAATATACACGCTATTTTCTTTCTAGACGTGCTACCTGTAAAATTTATCTAAAATCCTACATAGCGACTGTCGTTTGTCAACATAGCACATATACAGTACACAATGTAATTTGTCCAAGCTACAAAATGTATAAAACGAAGAGAAAGTTTTCAATGAAAAGTAATGCAAGACTAGTACATCTCCATCTCTTGTGCTTATACCTAAGAAAGACTATAGTATACTGCTAATTAAGGCCAACCATACAAGTTTGCATCAACATAAAAATTGTGTCAATATTGTCTCTAGAGAGCAGCTGCCTCTAGCTTTGCTGCTAGATCATCAACACCAACTACGAGATCTGCCCACTTCTGTGTAAATGGATCAAATTCCAATGTATAAATCTTAGTAACTGACAAAACAAATTATGGTGAATTATAAAATCACTTTAATTTCATGCTTCAGTCTGACCATTCTTGGTAGATTTCTCTTCCCACTTGAAGTCTAGAGAAGGTTCACCGTAATGGGCAAAGAAGCAAACCTACCGTAAAAGGAATATTTCCCAATACCAAACATAAACATTATTAATTTCTTCCATACTTTAAGCTGCAGTGACATTCTAGGTTGTTTGGTGTTGGGTATAGTGAATGTGAATGGTTCCTTTGAAACAGTCGTTTCCTTCAAGCTAGACAACCTAAATTCAACCTACAATTTAATATATAAGGATAGTTGGATTAACAATAGAACAAACAGTAACAAAACGTGCTGGCTAACTTTCTCAATAAAAGAGAAAGGAAATCCATCAGACGACAACCCTTGAACAGAGACCTGCAAAATGGCAATGTAAACTACTACTAGTAGTACCTTGTCTAGGCACACAGACTGAGAATATATCCTACTCTAATGCCACATCAGTTTGCATGGACCAGTTTGATCATTTGGCCCTTTCACGGTTGTTTTTTCGATGTAGAAAAATGTGTAGTAAAAATCAAAACTGAATTCCATGTGCTATGCCCAAATGACTACCAGCACGTGGATTGGTCTAGTAGCAAGCTGAGTAATATTAGCACGTCTACGGTATATATGAGAATACCATAAGATGGTTGCATGTTGTAGCTAGGTAGCTGTACATACTACATGTGCCTTACACATAGAATGATATTCATGCACACTACCTCACAGCCGTGTAAGTACATACCTCACAGCTGGGTAAGTGAGATGCAATCTTCTGTGAGATTTGTATCTTCCTGACAAACAAAGCATAAAGCTTGAATAAAAAACTGTAAATCTCATCTGTGTTTAATTGAATGCCATTTTAGAGCATGTGACATTGTCCGCTTTATTTTCACAATACAACTGCCCTGTCTAATTCATAATAGAAACTAAAATTTTACTATAGAATGTGTAACACACATGTATACAATTCATTCAAAACATACCTCCGCAATCTAAATTCTGGTATTGGCACTCCCAGCTTATCCATTAATAATCTTGACACATCTTCACACTTTGCATGAATTCTCATTGAAGCCCAAAACAGCAAACAATCAATGAAACAAACGTAGTCATTAATTAAGAACATAAATACATCAGCGAATGAAACTTCACCATCATAAACATTAAGTTAAATTTATAAACAGATAGTCTATTCTATCCTTGGTTCTTAAGAAAAAGAAAAGTTTGAACACCAACGTCTTTATTAGTAAAAGAATGTCGAAGAACAGCCGACGTCCAATTAATCAGCAAAGTAGCAACATACTTACATCAGTAACTATTTAATTGTTATTGGCAATATACCTCACAAATTGTTTAGAGAAACTAGCAATTTGTAATGTAAACAATCCTGTTTAAAACTATGTGTTTATGTGTAGTGTAGTATACTGTAGTTTCCCATTCAAAGATACTAAAAATACTAGTAATGTGTGATAATACACAAGTAGATACATACTAAATGGTCCAGTGGAGTTTTTTGCAAGTTGACTACAACCAGACCACCAGTTTCAATACGTTTCTTTCCCACAATCTAAGCAAGACACAAAAAGCAATTCCACAAGCATGTCTTCAGCTTCAATTAGGTGCAATCAGCATCCAACAGTTACACCTTAGGAATGTCTGCAGCTGGTGTAACAGTTAGACTGGATCCCATTGCTAGGCACAAGTCTGCTACTTTAGCATGTTTCAAACTTGCTTCAAGCACATCTAGAGTCAAGCAGTAGACATAATTAATTAATATTAAAGTTGTGTATGAACAACAAACAATAAATCGAATTATAGAGAAATACCTTCTGGTAAGTCTTCACCAAAATTAATAATTGTATCTCTCAATTTTCCTCTGCAATGAGGATCATCGCACTTCCTACCTGTCATATTACTAAAATAAGTTACCATAACATTGAAAATCCACTAACCACAAACGTATTGCAAAAATAAGTAAGAAATATGCATCTACAGCCCATTCATTTGTATGTGACATTTCTGTACCTGTTAGATGGTTGTGCACTTTTGCTGCCGAACGTGTCCTGAAATCCCTCAGATATTCACGACGACAAGATTTACACACCTCCAGATTTGAATTTCCATGTAATTCATACAATTCTAGTCAAATTAAACAGCCAATGCAATGACCATGCAAGTTATGTTCTAGGTTGATTCAAAATGCTAACCTTGTTTGCCAAGTCCACTTCGACGATGCAAACCGTCTGTATTCTGACTAATGACAGCCTTTAGAGAACCATTCTGTGCAACAAATAAAAATTGCTAAATGCTACTTCTGTGATAAATAACTGCAATATGTGCACTTTAGATTTCAATTAGCATCAGAGGGCACAGGCATTGTGTGCACGGAACTGACAAAAGTCGAATAAAGTTGTCAACTTGTACAATTGGACAAAATTGATGTGACTACATTCAATGACCAAACTTGATTTAAGGCAACGACCAATTTGATTTGACAAAAGTCTGAATTTGAAATAAATTAGTATAAATTGGATGTACAAGGTAGCATAACATTTTTTTGTAATGTGATGTAATTTGAAATAAAGATTATCTAAAAGTGACTTACCAACAAATAAATTACAAGTCTGATCTAAAACGGTGTAGTCAAACGATACTTTCACGTACCTACACCCTCACCCTTTCATGTCTTCCAGTGAAAAGATGAAAGAGAAGGACCTGGCTACAAGACTAAATAAAGTCAATAATTTGCCATACCTTTGAAGTAATCAGTAACCAAAGTGCACACATAACAATTAGAAACATGTAGCCCCTGTTACTTAGTACCAGTGGGTATACAAAAATACTTTACGAAACTAATCGCGCATGCATGTACAACTATAAGCCTTGTATTCCCAAACTGGCCGCGCCTGGTAGCGTCCGACATACGAGAACATAATTTGAAAACGAAAACTAACCTGGCACAATTGCAACATCATCATGTGTGTAGGCGTGGGTATCGCTTTTACAGTGCTGACAACCTTCCTCTTCTTCGAGCGTGTTTCGCCCTTCGCGCGAAGCTCCCAAGCTCCTGGTCCCGTCTCTAGGACCGTGTTCATCCCGCTTCGAAAATCTGGTACTATACCAAATGAAAAACGAAACAGAAATACATCAACAACGCAGAGTAGGGCAGAGATGCCACACCACCAGACTCACTTCCAGCTGCCGTGCTGATGCCCGCACCCTGCAATACAAAAGCGCTTAGCGAAGACACGCGCGTACGACACTCCGTTCTTGTTTTGGTACCGTAAACGCAATGAAATGAGATGCTTGTTTGATCCACTGAGCTAGCGTCGTAATCTTCTCGTCTAGAGCATCGGGCGAATCGAAAAATTCGACTTTATCGTCTTCAGTCCTGGCCGTGTGAGCCATCGGTGACAGCAACTGCCTGTGTGCTCTAAGTCTCGTGTAGTCAGCGCTTTAGTTGTACTACTAGCGCGAAAAAACCGCTGAGTAATAATTTGCTGTCAGTAGGGAAGAGTCTAACCACGCCCACCTATTTGCGTGCTTTTATTTGAGTAGAAGGCACTAGATAATTTTAGTACACAGTGCACGGTACACTGGCTTGTATCATTTCTTAGTTTCTTTTCAAAATTTTGATGATCTCTTTCCAATTTCTGCCACCTTTTACACAGTAAGTGTACATTCGTACTGTACAGGTCATGTAGACAAAATACTCTAACGCGCGTTGACTAAACGGAACGCACGTTAGAACGACAGCTTGCTGACTGCTGTGATATGGCGGATCGGCAAGGTGATTTGCATTTCGACGAATTGTCGAAGGTACGTTTGATGTCCGGTGATTTGAGCGCGAGAACTCAGGAAATGAAGGACGAGTGCAAGGAGTTCGTCGACAGTGAGACGGTTTCTATAGCAACGTCATAAACTTGACGACAACTTTGCTGTTGCGATTTAGAAATGGGAACGTTTCAGAATCTTGCTGGAGGTTTTATTGGAACTGTGGACAAACTGTCGAATGCCGTGGAAGCTGAGAAATTGAAGGTAAGAATGACATCATTTGTGAATAAATAAAATAAATAAAATAAATAAATAAAATTTATATTTTAATTAATACATAATGCAGTCTTAGTGCCACACAATAACAGTGAGTGAACTGAATTTTAATTAACAAATTTAAGTTTAAATGTAATTCTTTATTAATAAATTGTTTGTTTCTTTTTGAACAACATTGGATGTTTGCAGAACACAAGTACATTGTAACTGCAAATTTCCAATGTGTTTACATCTGCCCACAACACCATTAACTTACAAGTCTTGAAACAAGCCACAATGTATAAATATTTATATTTTGTAAGAGAACCGGTTTCTGTTTTCTTACTGCTGTGTGCTAACTAGAGCTTGAAACATTGCTTGACAGATTAGCACCGTGTAACGGTCCGACACACTCTGCCACAAGCTTCAGAGTTTTATAAAAAAAATAGTACAACCAGCAAAATCACTGTTGTATATACAAATGCATGTAATAAGTGAAATAGTGATTTTGTAGCCATTGACATGTATATTGATCGTTAGGCTATTGGCTCTCGAAATCTTCTCAAATCCATAGAAAAGCAAAGACAATCTGATCAACAGCAACTTCAGGCTCTCATAACAGAAAAGAAATTACAACTGGAGAGGTGGGTAACCCTAATGCATGTCCAAGTGTCTGTTGTTAGTCACAGGAATGAAACGTGTGATAGATATCGAATAGAGTACGAGTCGTTGCTGAAATGCGAAGCAGAACAGAAAGAATTCATCGAACAGTTTATGCTACAGAGTTAATCAAATGATTAACAGACACCATTCCTATAGCTACCCATACATATGTAAAATGTGTAGTAAAATACTTGAACCAAACATTGAAGTCAGGTATCTCCGTGTCATCACATGCAGAAAATCATTAGTCTCAATTAAGTTATGAGGAAGATAAACGGTTAACTACACAATAAACTACACATTCATCTCTTCATTCTCAGCATCGGCTGTCTCTTCGCTTGGCTCCAAGGCCATGTTGTAGTCTTCTGAGTAGAAACAAATCGGATCATCGTCGTCATCAGATCTTTGAGGTTCTCCATCATTCGAAATTTGAAAGCGAAGCTACAAGAACATATTCCAAACAACAATTACCTCCATGCTTCATGTTCAAAAATTATATTTTGCCTGGTTCTTAAACTTAAAATCAGCACGATGCTTGAAGATTATTTAATCAAGGAGTTAAAAGTTTCTTAATTCATAGTTCTAAGAGAATAATCCAACGAGGGACCAGTGATGCAATCATATCTACTATACGGGCATCCTCCACTCTTTACAGAGTGTGACCGTATATGAAACGCCACGCGTAGCTGTATCCAGTTTGAGCTATTCACTACAAGCATAGACATCATCACATAAAAGCTCCTGATGTCACGGCCAATCCTAAAGGTACAGTCTGTATCGTCTATAAGGTGACCGGACAAGGTAGTACATCGGATATTGGAATAGGATGTTCAATATTCATAATCAAAACATTACTCACTCAATACATATTATTATTATATACAATAATTATCAGTTATTGTAATATACTGCTTATAATGGTGGATTTTTCTATGCAAAAGGACCTTTTCCAGTACCTATAGTATCCGATACAGTAATAGTGGAGTCACATTCTGCACACTTGCTTCTTTCAATGAAAAGAGCAATACAATACATGTACTGTACGTGTATGTACATTTTCTTCAGTCAAACATTACTGATTTGAGAAGAATTGAGTGAGCGGTGTTTGCTGTGCTCTCGAAGCCTTCTTAGACAGGAGGAAGTTCTCAATCTCCGCAACATGGTGGTGAAGGCGATCGTCAGTTTTTCCAGCATACAGACCACAACGCAATGCATCCAAAGCCTGGAACAATTCCAATGTGGATGGTTGGACAGCTGCAGTGGGACTGGCACCGCCCTCGTCATCATCATCCTCAGATTCAGCTTCAGCTTCAGCTTCATTGCTGGTCAACTCCTCGGCAATCACCTGCACAATTTGCTCTGTGTTTTCAGATGGCTGCATGTAGACGGGTGCATCCTTGTCAAGTTCTGAAAGCTCTTGAATCTCCTGGGCAAGCTCAGACTGGACTTCAGGGACAGTGTTGTCCTCAGTGGCTTGCATCTCAGCAGAGAACCCAGCCTTCCTCCAGCAATTCTGAACAGTGGTCTCTGTCACAGGCTGCCAGCATCTTTTGCATACTGGAGGCAGTGGAGCATGTTCATGTTCTCCTTCAGGGCCTTGGTGTCCAGCTTTTCAATGGTGGAATTATCAACTAGCCTGCCAACTTCCTCAGCATCAGGCAGCGGTAGTTCAGCTTGAATGCGTTAATAATGCAGCATCACATGGCTGAATAATGCTGGTTGTGTTGGGAGGGAGAAACACAACATTGACATAATCAAGGCTGTCTTGAATTGCTTCATACTTGTGTGCTGGACAGTTGTCTACCAACAAAAGAACTTTCTTGTCTTTGCGGCGAAACAGCCGATTGAACTCAAGCAGCCAATCGCAGAAGACAGTCTCTGTCATCCACCCTTTGTTGTTGCTTGTCCAGCGACCACCAAAAGCGTTAGCTGGAGTGGTGTGAGCACCTGCCACAGCACAAGGCATCGTAGCGGTTCCAATGCCATGTAGAGGCAGCCTGGTCCCATCCATGCATGTTGCCATTGCAAACGTGATCCTATCCTTCTGCACCTTGCTGCCCTTGACGTTCTCACTCACCCGCACAAGCGTTCTACGAGGAAGAGCTTTCCAAAACAGACCCGTCTCGTCCATGTTGAACATGCAAGAGGGATCGTTACTCATGCTACTAAAACTCTCTGGCCAGACACCCTCAAAGAAATTCCACGCAGCAGCGGTGTCTGCATCAGCAGACTCTCCATGATGACATTTGGAAGTTATGCTCCGTTTCTTCAAGAACCGCTGAACGTAACTCTTCCAATCAGCGTCACTCAATGGAACATCTTTGGCATCAGCAAGACCAGCTTGTTGCAGTTCTTCAGCAATGGCTTTACCCTTTGTGATAAGCAAATCGTAACTGATGGAGCTCAGGGATTTCTCCTTGCAGGCGGCGTAATATGCTTCCATGCCCTTCTCCAGAACATTGCAGCGTGTGGACCGGTTTCTCTTTACACTCCTTGATCCCTTGGAAGCTAGTGCCAGCAAGGAATATTTCTTGCACAGAATGGTCGACACTGTGGGTTGGGAGATGGAGAAATGACGAGCAATGTCTCCTTGGCTGGCTTTCGGGTTTTTCTCAGCATATTCAAGCACTTCAGGCTTTTCTCAACAGTCAGACTGACTCAGTTCTGGGCCATTTTGACGACAAGAGCAGCGTACCAACAGGATTCAACCAGCAAGAACTAGCGAGCAAGAAGAAACCTCTACTGCAACGATGAGATTCCAGAGAGCACTTGCGAACTGTAACAAACAAGTGTGACAAGCATGTGCCTTGCCCGCATGCACTAGATTAAAGTGTGACAAGCAAGTGCCTTGCCCATTGCGCTAAATTGTGCAACACGTCGTATGGTAAGAGTCGACTTGCAATGTAAGAGTTGTACGACTTTCGACCAAGGAGTCGTACGACTCGTGATTGTCTATAGTAATTACCGCATATAATAATAGAAACTCGACATTCAAAGACCCATGCTATAGACGATACAGACTGTACAAGTGGATCATGACCTGTGACAAACCTCACCAAACTCGACCAAATGATCTCGAAGCAAATTACAGTAGAGTCAACATACAGGGCACGTAATGTACATGGCAGTAAAATTCCTCTTCTTTTGCCACCGTCAATTTGCAATAACATTATAAATACATCTGCCAGTGCTTTCGCTGAAAACTTTTGATTAGGAGCCACTTGGCTACGGGAGTTTGTTCATTTGTAGCCAACCACTTTATTTCAGAGCCAAGAAAAAAAATTGCCCAAACGTCAAACAACTAACAATCTAATAGACAACAACTACGACTGATTCAAGTTTAATTAACCTGGTTGGACAGACAGGCGGCATTTATCAATTGTCACAACAAAATGGCAGTACTAATCTGACATGTCATGCTCAAAGGAATGTGACCTTGGAAAGATGAAGTCTACAAACCAGACTTCAAACGTTCAGTGCCATCCTTCTTAGCTTTTTATTCCAAAATTTAAAAGCTTCGTCAAAATCTAATTCTTGAAGTTTTGGCTCTTCTATTCTATGCTCAGCATCATTAAAGTCATTGTCGTCGTCATCATCCTCATGGTTTCTACTATCGGTCTGCTTCCGTTTTACTTCGGCAGTCGTCTTCAGAACCACGACTGTCATCTTCACTGGGATTATTTCTATTTTGACGCTTATGGAAACCATATGCAAGTCGTATGCAAAGAGTGCCTGCTATGTGCAGGGCATAAACAGAGCATGTGCAGGGCATAAACAGAGCATGTGCAGGGCATAAACAGAGCATGCACAATAGATCGGCCTTCTAGTCTTGGAGGCTCCAATGCATTGCGCTAATTGCTATTCTTAGCAAGCTGTAGCGACTGTGCTTGCAAGATCTGATCCAGAGGAAGGCGTACACTGTAACAGCTAGCCAAATTGGCGAGGAGGCATTACCATTTTATCAGTGACTTCTATTTGTAGCATTTGGCTATTTGGCGATCCTCCAGCAAAACCACTGCATCTACTCATCCCTGTTTACATAAACTCACAAAAGAAGAACACACACTCTCTATCCCTACTTGGTGATTATTCCACAGTTGGATGTCTCTAGATTATTTGTTTTAGATAAAATATAAGAAGTTTTGACTAAACAACATACTGTGTAATGCTAATGAGATCAGCATCCAGCAGCAGGCATGAGAGAATGTAAATACGCAGCTCAGAAACCCTGACCCTCCATCCATTACGCTACCCATTACTGCTAACTACTGCAAATGGTTGATTCAGACCAACACTAAACACAGACCGAGACACAGAGAAATTTATTAGTTTACTGACATTTTCACATGTCAGAAGGTTACAACTGCCTAAACATTACCGACTTGCTCTTACATGAGATCGTTGAAACTGGATTTCATCGGGTGAATCCAATTCTTCAGCAATTGCATCGGCAGTCAATTCTGCAGTAACATCTTCATCAATGACAAAGAAAAGGTCAATTTTCCAAACGTCCTACCATACCCGATCTTGATTCATCCGGACCAAGCAGATTGGCTTGTGATGAGGCATCAGTTATAGACAAGCTAGAGCCAAACCATAATTCAAACGACAACAGACAAACGCCATAAAATGTATTAAATTGCTTTTACTTTTGTCTCCTCTTTTTCCTTGAGAAAAGTCGAGCCAGTTGATGGAGCTTTTTCCTTGTTGCTGTAAAAGGACAAGCACAAACAATTGACAAATAGAATAACCCACCAGTAACTACATAGTTCCTTTAGATTACTCTACATACTGTCACATGTATGTGTGTCCCTATTGCAGTTGCAGCATGCAATGTAGCATTTAGAACAAGAGCAGTCGGAGAAACTGAGTGCATACCTCTCTGCCACAATAATAATAAACAACGTCAAAATAAATTAGAGCACTAACATGCTTAACTATCAGCACTAATTGTGTTATTATTGCATTCCCACAGTACATAATTGTGTCAGATCCTATCATCATAGCAAACAAGTTTGTGTACAACAAATAGACCAGATGGTGATCTGGGGATACATCAGATGCGCCTCGATCTTCTCACTTCTTCGTTTTTGTTCAACAGGGTGAGGTATGACATAATGTTGTAGTGCTGCTGTGCACTTCCTTCTTTGTTGTTGTTGTTACGTAGCAACAACATGTTGAGGTCACATATTCTTTGATGAAACCTTGCAAGTTAAGAACTGGCTCCATCAAATAATAATAAACAGTGTTAAAATATACTGTGTCAGGATACTACTTCAGACCACCTCCAAAATTAATTAAATCACTTCTAAGTTGGGGAGTGACCCACCACTGTTATAATTTCATAAAATCCATTCATACAGTTTGCAGTTATGCTGCTAACAAACAAAGAAACAAACCGAAGGTAAAGTATAACCTCTGTGATGAAGGTAAATGAACCCTACCCTGATGCTTAACTGACACCAAATTTTAAATACTACATACTAAATAGTAAATAATAAAAAATAATAAATAATAAATACATAAATACTAAATACTAAATAATAATAAAATACTAAATACTAAATAATACTACTACTACTACTACTACTACTAATAATAATAATAAAATACTAAATACTACATACTAAATAATAATAATAATAATAATAATAATAATAATAAAATACTAAATACTACACTCGAATTGGCTAGTCATTAATCGCCGTATGGACTACACGGAAACATGTACCCCGCTGGGCTCACCTGCCGGGTTGGTGGGCGCCCAGATGGGGGTAAAGACCCCACTTGCCCATTATAGAGGGGCATAATGACACATACTAAATAATAAAAAATACTAAATACTACATACTACATACTAAATAATAATAAAATACTAAATACTACATACTAAATAATAATAAAATACTAAATACTACATACTAAATAATAATAAAATACTAAATACTACATACTACATACTAAATAATAATAAAATACTAAATACTACATACTACATACTAAATAATAATAAAATACTAAATACTACATACTACATACTAAATACTACATACTAAATACTACATACTAAATAGTAAATACATAAATACTAAAATATAACTATAGATCAGAGAATCAACTATGATGCTGATGCCCCTTAATTAACATTACTTCAAAAATTTGGAGAGATTTTGATTTTGCCATATCATTTGTTTCTTCCACGGTGCTTGGATATTCAATAACAAGAGCCATCCATATCTATCAACTGTTATAGTCACCCCTAAGCCAGAAAGGTATCCATCATGTTCGAAAAAGAGAGAGACTACCCATTAACCCTGGCACTGTCATTCCGTCATCTCAAGAGAATTCTCAGAAAAAAACATTTGGATTCGAGGAACATGTAACAGCGATGCCACATCAATTAATTTAATCATGCTGACTTATTAGGTTATTACTGTATCATAGACGCACATTTGCTCATATGTCGAAGTTTCTCTTTAAATGCTCTGTCATCATCGGACCCTACACTTGCAGGTGGAGGG